>NC_135979.1:8560669-8800081 GCF_053455715.1 Rhinoraja longicauda | reverse complement strand
GGGTAACTTTTTCACGCAAAGGGTGGTGGGCGTATGGAACAAGCTGCCAGAGGAGGTAGTTGAGGCAGGGACTATTGCAGCGTTGAATAAACGTAGAAACATAGAAAAATAGGTTCAGGAGTAGGCCATTCAGCCCTTCGAGCCAGCACCACCATTCAATATGATCATGGCTGATCACCACCATTCAATATGATCATCTAAAATCTGTACCCCGTTACTAAATTTTTCCCAAATATCCCTTGATTTCTTTAGCCCCAAGAGCTAAATCTAACTCTCTCCTGAAAACATCCAGTGAATTGGCCTCCACTGCCTTCTGTGGCAGAGAATTCCACAGATTCACAACTCTACATCAGGACTGAACCAATTTAGATGTTCGTACCACCCATGTAACTTAACTCGTACCACAGTGGACAACATGCTGTTGAATTAGATATCCTTGTTCATGAAAGCCTGATGTGTGTAGCTTTCTTTTTGAAAACCAATGATCCAACCATGGGCGGCACGGTAGCGCAGCGGTAGAGTTGCTGCTTTACAGCGAATGCAGCGCCGGAGACTCAGGTTCGATCCTGACTACAGGTGCTGCACTGTAAGGAGTTTGTACGTTCTCCCCATGACCTGCATGGGTTTTCTCCGAGATCTTCGGTTTCCTCCCACACTCCAAAGACGTACAGGTATGTAGGTTAATTGGCTGGGTAAATGTAAAAATTGTCCCTAGTGGGTGTTAATGTACGGGGATCGCTGGGCGGCACGGACTTGGAGGGCCGAAAAGGCCTGTTTCCGGCTGTATATATATGATATGAGAAAATAACTGCAGATGCTGGTACAAATCGATTTATTCACAAAATGCTGGAGTAACTCAGCAGGTCAGGCAGCATCTCGGGAGAGAAGGAATGGGTGACGTTTCGGGTCGAGACTGAAGAAGGGTCTCGACCCGAAACGTCACCCATTCCTTCTCTCCCGAGATGCTGCCTGACCTGCTGAGTTACTCCAGCATTTTGTGAATAAATCAATATATATGATATGATATGATAACCCTCAAGAAATCATTAGTTCTACGTGCAAATAAACATCAGCTACTAACCAACAGCATAAACAAAAGTTCTGTTCGAGCCACATTAATTGATCGATAAAATATTAATAGCTCAATGTTTCTGCTGAATTTTTTTTTTTTAAATCCTGGTTCAACGTAAATTCCGTTAAAATTTTTAGCCAAAACTTCAGCTATAACATTGCATATTTTTCTCTGAAATTATTCTTTCACTGCAGAAGCCCTCTGGTAACAACTGCAGTGAAAATTGCCCATGTCTACCATTATATTTTCTGCAAGCAAAGGAATTGATCTGAAAACCAGCACTAGTGGCACAACATGCAGAAGTATCAAGACTCTGGAACAGAGAAATCATTCACCAGTCAATGGCACCAATTGACGAGTTGGCTGGGTCCTTGTATGTCCAGACCTGGCTACCAGCTTGGTCGCAAAATATTGCATCCACACATAGATTCTACAAACTACAATTAATCAGGTGTGGAAACCAAAGAGCTTGCAACCCCCATAGAATGAACATTAAATTCTCCAATTTAAATTAATAACCCCTCCCTATGCTCCCAACATTGGTACACAAATTTCTCCCACCATGTATAACACCCCCTACCCCCCCCCCCCCCCAAAACCCCCCTTCCCATCACCCTGATCCTTTCCACCTCCCAGCAGTGTTTCCAGTTTCCTTTAAATCCCCCTCTTTCACCAATATCTGTCCTTCTGTCTTTACATTTCACTCCCTTTCTTATCTCGGTGGCGCAGCGGTAGAGTTGCTGCCTTACAGCGAATGCAACGCCGGAGATTCGGGTTCGATCCTGACTACGGGCGCCGTCTGTATGGAGTTTGTACGTTCTCCCCGTGACCTGCGTGGGTTTTCTCCGAGATCTTCGGTTTCCTCCCACACTCCAAAGACGTACAGGTATGTAGGTTAATTGACTGGGTAAATGTAAAAAAATTGTCCCTAGTGTGTGTAGGATAGTGTTAATGTGCGGGGGCGGCGCGGAATCAGTGGGCCGAAGGGCCTGTTTCCGCGCTTTATCTCTAAATCTGTATCTCTAAATCTAAAATCTAATACCACTTTTGTCTCCTTTTCACCTCTGGCCTTTGTCATTCCATCCATATGCCATTCAGCATCTTCCCCTTATCCACCTTTCACTTGTGTAAGAAGGAACTGCAGATGCTGGTTTAAACCGAAGATAGTCACTCCAGCTTTTTGTGTCTGTCTTCCACCTATCACTTGCCAGGCTGTCTCTCTTTTCCAGCTTTCTTCCTTCTACTCCAATCGGGTCTGAACAAGGGTCTCAACTCAAAGCATGATCTGTTCATTCCTACACAGGTGCTGCCCGGCCCGCTGAGTTTCTCTATATTTCAGCATCAACGGTTTGTGTCTGTCCTTGTAGTTTGTTCCCTCACTGACATAAGCTTGAGTTCTAGGAAAACTAAATTTTGTGTGTTATTGTATACAATTTCTCCTGGGAATCCATTAAATCAAGAAGTGGAGATTGATGTAGACTTCATGTCCCTTGAGACCAACAATGGGCACGGTTATGCACAGAAAACATCACCAGTTATTGGCTGCACACGGCCCCATGGGAAAACGACCTCAATGTAGATCACACACTTAAAACGCATCATCATTTTACCAGACCCGTGTTAAAGAACTAAGTGCGTTTCAAAACAATTGCATGTCATGCGGCTTTAGTGAATGTTCAAAAAAATCCACGCGGTTCTCTTGCGAACCACGGCCCAGAAAAAAACACCAGTTCCTCCTTTAACCAGAGCCACACGCTACCTGGTGTTTTGTGCGTTAATCTCTTGTTTCAAGTTGGTGACCAGGTTCAGTTAAAAACGTGACCAAGTTACCTATAATTGTCGCAAAAGCTTTTCCGGGCCCTCACATAATCCTTTAGCGAAGAGAAACGGGCTCCACTGCCGCCAACCCTAGGACTCGTTGTTTGAGAAGCTGTTGTTGAAACAGCAGCCCTGCCAGAAAATGGTGACAGTAAACCAATGGTGAAGGAGAGAAAAAAAACCTCTAAGCGACACAATGAAGCACAAAAGGCAATGGATTCAAGCCTGAACTTTTCAAAGCATATAAACACAAGAACAATGCATGAAATTAATGAAGGGAAAAAAAGTGAAGTTAGAAAGAGAGAAAAGACTCCCACTTACATTTGGACAGGTACACGGATAGGACAGGTTTAGAGGTATACATATGGGCCAAATGCAGGCAGGTGGGACAAGTGTAGATGGGACTATTGGCTGGTGTGGGCAAGTTTAGATTTAGAGATACAGCGCGGAAACAGGCCCTTCGGCCCACCGAGTCCGCGCCGCCCAGCGATCCCCGCACATTAACACTATCCTACACACACTAGGGACAATTTTTACATTTTACCCAGTCAATTAACCTACATACCTGTACGTCTTTGAAGTGTGGGAGGAAACCGTAGATCTCGGAGAAAACCCACGCAGGTCACGGGGAGAACGTACGAACTCCGTACAGACGGCGCCCGTAGTCAGGATCGAACCTGAGTCTCCGGCGCTGCATTCGCTGTAAGGCAGCAACTCTACCGCTGCGCCACCGTGCCGCCCTTGGGCCGAAGGGCCTGTCTCCACGTTGTAAGACTTTATGACTCTACAACCTAATATAGAGTGTAAATGATTGATTTTTTTTGTTGTTCTCAAATTGCAGGCACCAGTGTTTGTAGGATCTCCGGCGGTGTTGCGTTGAGCATGGCGACGGTGGTGATGGAGCAGATTGGCAGACTCTTCATCAACATCCAGCAGATCCGTCAGATCCCCAGCATGGTGGAGCAGTCCATTCCCAGCCTCCCGTGCACGGTGAAGGACTGTGAGGTGCCGCAGATATTCCGGGAGCCCTACATCCACTCCGGCTACCGGCCCGTCAAGCAGAGCTGGCGCTACTACTTCTTCACCCTGTTCCTGCGGCACAACGAGTCCGTCAACGTCTGGTCCCACCTCTTCGCTGCGCTGATCGTCCTCCTCAAACTGCAGGAGTTCTCCCAGACGGTGGACTTCTGGTCCGACCGGCACGCCCTGCCGCTGCTGATCCTCCTCCTAACCGCCTTCACCTACCTGACCTGCAGTTCTCTCGCCCACCTTTTGCACGCTCGCTCCGAGCTTGCCCATTACTCCTTTTTCTTTGTGGACTACGTTGGCGTGGCAATCTACCAGTATGGCAGTGCGCTGGTCCACTACTACTATTCCGCCGAAGAGGAATGGTACCACTTCATCAAGCCATTCTACCTCCCCACAGCCACCGTGCTGGCTTGGTTGTCCTGTGTAGGATGCTGCTATGCAAAGTCCAATGCCAGGCTGCTTCACCCCTGGTCACGCAAACTCTACCAGATAGTCCCGGCAGCACTGGCCTACATGCTGGACATTAGTCCCGTGGTACACCGGATATACAGCTGCCATTCCTCCAGTTGCACTGACTCCTCCATTTGGTACCATGAATGCCAGGTCGTCTGCTTCCTCATAAGTGCTCATTTCTTCTCTTGTCCTCACCCGGAGAAGTGGCTCCCAGGAAAGTGCGACATTTTCCTGCAGGGGCATCAGATTTTCCACGCCTTCATGGTCCTCTGTACCCTGGCCCAGCTGGAAGCCATTAATTTGGATTATAAGCACAGGCGGCATTTCTATCAGACTTGGCACAGTAACTCCACCTGGACTGTGTTGGGCTGTTTTGCCTTGATCATCTCCTCCAGTGTTATCACGGTCGCTTACATGAGGCACCTCGTCAGAATCAAACTTGGCCTCAAGGAGAAATGAGGATGGATACTTTTCAACCCAGCACCGTATTTGACTCGAGCACACCACATACATTGGGGAGTGGGAGAAGGGTCGGGAAAAGGTGGACCTGGTTTTCCAGCCGGTCATGGAAAATGTGCCTGGGAGTTTTATCCTTGAATTTAACTTGACTTTGTTTCCATTTTCAAAATGATGGCAGCAATTTTGTACAGCATCATGGATGTGCAAGGAATTGCCACCATGGTGCTGAACATCTTATTGCTTTGCATAACACTTAAATTGTACATGACAAATGTGTGCGATTAGCACTGGTTCATGCAAAGCAGACCAATTGAGGTCATGGCCCATTGCAGAATAGAGTTTGGGTGTTGATTGTCCGTTAGCCTTGGGTATTCTTCTCCATCTCCGTTCTGACGAGGGCTATTTGGATGGGAATGGTAACTTTTTTCTCTTTACACACACGCTGGTAACTTTTTTCTCTTTACACACACACCAGCTAACTTTTCCAGCATTTTCTCTTTTTGTTTGGGTATTTCTCATTTGTCTTATTCTCAAACTACCTGCAGTGGGCCAAGATTGACCATTGATTGCACTATGACTGTCAACCAATCTTAACTATTACTAGTTCATGTAATTTGTCCATATCCACTTGAATCTCACTAATGTATATTTTTTAATAATAATCAGTTTACATTGCTATGGTCTGCAGTTCTAAACTCTAGTGTTGGCTGATGCTGGCTATATCATTCACCTCGTGGGCATCAAAAGCGAACATTTTGATGTGTAGGGACATGACACATAGTCGTGTTACTATTGCTGATGTGGGGAGAATATGTGCTATCCACCTGTTAATGGTGGAAATGAAGTACAGCAGTAAAGCTGTTCTGAGAGAATTAATGCATCCACACCCCCCATCCAGAATACTTTTAATTATAAGTTCCATTCTGGCTTTTCCTACTGCTCACTAATCAACTGAATACCATTTGGCTGTTTTCCATATGTCCACATTTCCTTCTGACAAATACAGAGACCATTTGACCCATCGAGTCCATATTGGCTGTCGGAATAATTCCACTCACCAACCATTTTCTTTTCTCCTGTAAGCTAACCTCGCATGTTCCCATCACATTCCCCCATATTTTATTACACACCCACACACTGGGGGCAATTTACACTGGCCAGGTAACCTACTAACCCTCGTGTTTCAGGATGTGGGAATGAATTGGAGCATCTGGTAGAAAGTCACGGGGAAAACGTGCAAACTCCACATCAGCTTGGCTGCCGGTCATCGTGATTACAAGCCTGATTTGACATGTTTTGGCTGTCGTGTGTCTTCATTAACGGCAGGTGGAATTGCAAATTTTCTGACTGGACATTTTTAAAGAACTCCCCTGCCCTGCAAATGGTGCCATAGTATATTTTGAATCTGGATCATTCTGACATTACCCAACACCTCTCTGGTTTGAGATGGTTGGTGCCAGCCCTGTCACAACGTTACATATTGGTGTTACAGATGATGATGCACGAGACCTTGTTGCTTTCACGGCCCCAAACTTTCTGAAAGTGAAAGAACACGTGTAATGTGTTTATTGACTTCAGTTTGATTTGTGGAAAATTGTATGTTTTAGTGGCATGCCGTGATTTAAACACTCCTGTGTAATTTTGGTCATTTGGTGCTCTTCCTCTTACTGGGTGTGAACTGTAACTGAAGCATACTCCACCTGCCCCATGTGTAACACTGACTGATAAATGGTTGCTTCTAAATGAACGCATCTAGCCAATGAAGGAAAGATAGACGTGGCAAAATAGGAACAACAGAAGCCTGTGTATGTGCGTGGCAGTGTAATAACTGTAATAGCAAGATAATCTAATAACATGGGTTGAGAGATTGAGAGATACTTTGACATAAATTTCATGGAATCCTTTACACCCACCTGAGTTTGCATCACAACCAGAAGATGACACCCTCAAACGTCTAGGGTGTCATCCAAGTGTGTGTGATGTAATGGGACTTATGATTTCTTGGCTCAAATAAGAGTGCTACTCACTAAGCCATGAATGATGAGATCAGCCCATGATCGGACAGTGAAGCAGTCAGAAGCCCTATGCTGTATGCACTGCATTTACTGACCACTTGAGATCATTGTTGATGAGGAGTGAGAAGTTACAAGTGAAAATGTCCCCTCTTTTCTTCCTTATTGTGTTGCTTTGCAGTAATCCCTCAATGATGTTGGAAAATTAAGAAAGTCTCCATTTCTAAATCAGGTGGTGTTTTCTTGGATGGGGTGGACTAAGCTAGCATAGTTTGTGGAGAAGCATTTTCAACATATGTACCACACAAATAAAATTGTATCCAGTGTCCACAGATGTGTTGTGAAGATTCCTTGTGCTTCATTGAATGTGCATCACGGCAGCTCGTCATGATTCAAAACATTCTAATGACTTGCTATCTGTTTCTCTGACCTCGAGTTTGAAGATCGGCTCAAGCCAATAGTACCGCTATCTGAAAAAACCTTGGCTGTTGTGTCTGTTGAATGACTCCAAGACAACCTCTGATCCAAAGTCCAGATGCTCAGTCCTGGGCTCCTCTTAGGTTGGCAATGCAGGTCAGTAAAATTATGCAAGGGGAATTAAAGTTCTGTACTGATGTCATATGGGGCAGCACATTTCCCAATTAAAATGGAGCATCTTCTCCCATGGGAAATGTTAGCCCGGGTCTTAATCCGTCCGCGTTACAATAATAAGGCAGACAGCATATAATTTGTGGTGTTATAGTAGACTAATTTATTATAACATGGATATCACTCTGTAGTGCAAAATAAAAAGACTGGCATTCCTTGTATTACTGATTTCTGATGTATTTTACTTATTTTCAGAATGTTATTTAGAAGCAGCAGCATCCTGCACAATTGTTCTCCAATCACTTTAGAGTAGGCCTGAGTGCTAAAACCAAACACTCCCCCCTCCATGGCCAAAGGCCCGTGGATATTCTGTGCTTGCAGTTCCAATAGACATTTAATTAGTGTAGTTTAGAGATACAGCACTGAAACAGGCCCATCGGCCCACTGAGTCCATACTGACCAGCGATCTCCGTACACTCGCACTATCCTACACACTCGGAACAATTTACAATCTTTACTGAAGCCAAATCAACCGACAAACCTGCACGTCTTTGGGATGTGAAAGGAAACCGGAGCACCCGGGGAAAACCCACGCGGTCACGGGGAGAACGTATAAACTCCAGACGGACTGCACCCGGAGTCGGGATCAACCCAGGTCTCTGACGCTGGTTCAAATCGAAGGTAGACACAAAATGTTGGAGTAACTCAGCGGGTCAGGCAGCATCTCGGGAGAGAAGGAATGGATGACGTTTGGGACTGAGACCCTTCTTCAGACTGATCAATGGGTGACGTTTCTGGTCGAGACCCTTCTTCAGTCTAAAGAAGGGTCTCATCCCGAAACGTCACCCATTCCTTCTCTCCTGAGATGCCTCCTGACCCGCTGAGTTATTCCAGCATTTTGTGTCTACCTTTGAGGTAAGAGTTGTGTGAGAAAGGAGAAGGAAGTAAGTGGCCATATGGCTGCTCGAAATAAAACCTGAACATTCTGGAAGCATCTGTGGGGGGGAAAAAAACCAGTCAAACTTAAAGTCAAAGTTCATTTGTCAGAACTGGAAAAGGTAACCAAACAAGTTTGAATTGCAGTGTGGGAGGTGGAGGGAGGGGCAGGATAAAAGGAATAGCTTCAGTAGGGTGAGGCTCAGGTAGCCATGGCGATATGGTGTTGATAAAACTGTCTGGTTGATGGATTAATGAGGGTGGTTACAAGGAGAGAATACCATCAAAAGGACATGTAAAAGCTGTGAAATGGTGCAATGCAGGGCTGTAGGAAAAGCCTAGCAGGCCAGACCTTGAGAGGAAAAACTCAGTTATTTTGGATAAATAACCTACTGCAGAACTGGCCATTTCTGAGGCAAACAAAAGGCGAGTTTCCAGAAATTCTTACTTAAGGAACAACAGCTCAGCTGCCCAGGTATGTTGCAGCCTTCTGGACTCCAAATCAAATTCAGTGTTTTCAAGTTGCTCTTTTGGGTAGATGTGAAAAAGATATATTTCTCTCTCCACTGAGAGCTGTTCAGTGCTTCCAGCACTTTTATTCTCGCACCACTATTCATGGGATCTAGCATGGACAAGGTGGCCTGAATGAGCTGCTTTTGCATTGTTAGAAGACGAGAGATATAACGCACGGCAGCTGACCATTTCTTAGGAGGGATTTGCAGCAACAGGTGCAGAGACACATTATACCCAACTTCCTATAGATGTCATAACAAGAGGAGTTGAGTATAGGAGCAAAGAGGTCCTTCTGCAGCTGTACAGGGCCCTAGTGAGACCGCGCCTGGAGCACTGTGTGCAGTTTTGGTCTCCAAATTTGAGGAAGGATATTCTTGCTATTGAGGGCGTGCAGCGTAGGTTTACTAGGTTAATTCCCGGAATGGCGGGACTGTCGTATGTTGAAAGGCTGGAGCGACTAGGCTTGTATACACTGGAATTTAGAAGGATGAGAGGGGATCTTATCGAAACGTATAAGATTATTAAGGGGTTGGACACGTTAGGGGCAGGAAACATGTTCCCAATGTTGGGGGAGTCCAGAACCAGGGGCCACAGTTTAAGAATAAGGGGTAGGCCATTTAGAACTGAGATGAGGAAAAACTTTTTCAGTCAGAGTTGTGAATCTGTGGAATTCTCTGCCTCAGAAGGAAGTGGAGGCCAATTCTCTGAATGCATTCAAGAGAGAGCTAGATAGAGCTCTTAATGATAGCGGGGTATGGGGAGAAGGCAGGAACGGGGTACTAATTGAGAATGATCAGCCAAGATCACTTTGAATGGCGGTGCTGGCTCGAAGGGCCGAATGGCCTCCTCCTGTACCTATTGTCTCCTTCCTTGTAATCCTGCAGCACATGATGTGGTGAAAGGGTAGAGAGGAGGAGAGGTGCAGAAGATCTGAGGTGTGGTGCTGTTTGGAATTGTGATTTATGTTAGATTGACTGCAGGATATGGAAAATACATTGACATTTTCCTTAACCAGAACCTAACATAATAAACTACCAGTTTCTACCAACTCCTTCCTACACACGGTTTATATGCTGACCTGTGTTTAATTAACTTGTCTCATCTGTGCACTAGCTGGGCGGCATAATTAATTATAATTAAACAGGAATGTTTTCAGCATTTTCTGGTTTTAATTTAGATTTTGAGTATCTACAGTATTTTTTGATTCTGGTAGAACTGCTGCCTCACACCGCCAGATGCCTGGGTTCAATTCTGATCTCGGGTGCTGTCTGTGTAGAGTTTGCACATTTACAGTACACAAGGCAAATATAAACTACGAGCAGTAAAGTGGAAACCCAAAAGACTACAAGGCATCTGGAACAAAATACAAGCTGCTGGAGGAACTCAACAGGTCAGGCAGCATCTGTGGAGGCAGTAATCTCTCTTCACAAAATTTGAACAAACTACACACAACACCCGATAGTGTCATGCCATTGTTATCAACCCATATTTGCCTTTGTGAATATTGATTATCTGTTACCCTCCCTTCTCTCTCAAGTTCTGCCTTGTTACAAATCTGAGGGTGGCCACACCTCACACAAACTCAAAGCAGCCAGCTTGCTGCCTGGTAAGATTACCATCTTCGCTGGAAATACATTTTCGACACATGTTTCTAATGATGGGGTAGGTGCGTTACTGGATATTGATCAACCACAGGAACCTGTTTTAATTGTAGGCTGCCTCCGTCCCATCCTAACCTCTGCTCACGCATGAAACCGCTGTCCTGTCAGTGTGGCTCAGGTTAGTTCGTTTGGTGGACAGCCGGGAAAACCAACTCTGCCCACTTATACAATGGTAAGTGCAATTACTGACAGCCATGTGGGTAACTGCAAGTAGAACATAGAGCAGTACACACCACAGAAATAGGCTCTTCAGTCTTCATGATGGCTGGTTGAACTAATCTCCTCTGCATGTGATTCATACACCTCTATTTGCTGCATATCCACACACCATTCTAAAAGCCTCTTAAATGCCACTCTTCCATCTGCTTCCACCACCACCACCTCTCCTGGCAGTCTAAATAAATGGTGCCAATCCATTCTACATTAGCACATGTCTTGGTTTGTTCAGTGCACGTTCAGTACAATTTGTAAGAGCCTTTAAAAAAAGCTATGAAGTAGGAGCTTTATGATGCAGTTTTACTGCTAGTAGGATTGGTAACCAGGGGACACAGATTTAAGACAATGGGAGAAAAAATTGATTAGAGAAAAGGAGAATTGTTTCAAGGCAACAAGTTGCTATTATCTGCAATAAGCTTTCACAAGCTCGGGCAGGTGCAAGTACTCAGGAAATTAAAACCGGCTAATTACCTAGTGCCGAGTGTTCAATAGTTAACAGCAATGCCCTCTCGTGGCCATTGCAGGATGGAGCCCTGAGACCGGTTGAGTTTAGTCTTTTAGTTTAGAGATACAGTGCAAAATCAGGCCTTTCGGCCCACCAAGTCCATATCAACCAGCGATCCCTGCACATGCGCACACACACACACACGCACACACACACACTGTCTGGAGTGTGGGAGGAAACACGAGCATCTGGAGAAACCTCACGCAGGTCTTGAGGAGAACGTACATAGAAACACAGAAAATAGGTGCAGGAGTAGGCCATTCGGCCCTTCGAGCCAGCGCCGCCATTCAATATGATCATGGCTGGTCATCCAAAATCAGCTTTTTCTGGCTTTTTCCCCATATCCCTTGATTCCGTTAGCCCAAAGAGCTGAATCTAACTCTCTTTTGAAAACTTCCAGTGAATTGGCCTCCACTGCCTTCTGTGGCAGAGAATTCCACAGATTCACAACTCTCTGGGGGAAAATGTTTTTTCTCATCTCAGCCCTAAATGGCCTATCCCTTATTAATATAATAAATAATAATATATTCCTTTATTCGTCCCACACCAGGGAAATTTACAGTGTTACAGCATAACATAACATAACATAACATAACAACACTTTATTGTCACTCGGCACAACACCGAGCGAAATTTCAGCAGTCACACAAAACACAGCAAAAAAGAAAAGAACACAGGACACCCGACCCCAACACAAACATCCATCACAGTGACTCCAAACTCCCCTCACTGTGATGGAGGCAACAAAACTTCCCCTCTCCTCCCCCCGCACCCACGGACAGGCAGCTCGACCCCTACCGAGGCAAACGACACGCACAGCCCCCGCAAGGGGATGGAAGGCCCCCCGGCCAAAAACAGAAACAAAAACCATCCCAACACCGACACAAACAAAAAAAAAGAAAAAAAGACAACAGACTGCCAGAGAGCCGCAGCCGTTAGGGGCAGCCAACTCCTCCCAGCAAAGAAGATAGCAAGAGATCATTCATTATAAATAAAAGATACATAAATTGTCATCAGTTTTCTGTGTGTTCTTAGCTGTTATTGTTGACTCGTCTGCTGGGAGCAGTGCTGGTTGTGCAGTCTCACAGCAGCGGGAAGGAAGGACCTCCTATATCTCTCCTTCACGCACTTGGGGTGAAGGAGTCTGTCACTGAAGGAGTTACTCAGTGCAGTGACAGTGTCCTGCATGGGGTGGGAGTCGATGTCCAGCAGCGATGTTAACTTTGCCATCATCCTCCTCTCTCCCACCACTTGCACTGAGTCGAGGGGGCAACCCAGGACAGAGCTGGCCTTCCTGACCAGCTTGTCGAGTCTCTTCCCTTCTGCTGCTGAGATGCTGCTGTTCCAGCAGACCATTCCATAGAAAATGGCCGATGCAACCACTGTGTTGTAGAAGGTCCTTAGGAGTGCCCCCTGCACTCCAAAGGACCCGAGTCTCCTTAGCAGATTAAGTCTGCTCTGGCCCTTTCTGTATAGCGCATCGGTGTTTTCGGTCCAGTCCAATTTATTATTGAGGTAGACACCCAGGTACTTATAAGAATCCACCCCCTCTTATTCTGAAACTGTGACCCATGGTTCTGGACTCCCTCAACATGAGAACATTTTTCCTGTATCTACCTTGTCCAATCCTCTAAGAATTTTATATGTTTCTATAAGATCCCCTCTCATCCGTCTAAATTTCAGTGAATACAAGCCCAGTCGACCCATTCTTTCAGCATATGTCAGTCCCGCCATCCCGGGAATTAACCTGGTGAACATACGCTGCACTCCCTCAAGAGCAATAATGTATTTCCTCAAATTAGGAGACCAAAACTGCACATAATACTCCAGATGCGGTCTCACCAGGGCCCTGTACAACTGCAGTAGGACCTCCTTGCCCCTAAACTCCAATCCTCTCGCAATGAAGGCCAACATGCCATTTAATTTCTTCATTGCCTGCTGTATCTGCATGCTTACTTTCAGTGACTGATGTACAAGCACACCCAGGTCTTGTTGCACCTCCCCTTCCCCTAATCTGACACCATTCAGATAATAATCTGCCTTCCTGTTCTTTCCACCAAAGAGGATAACCTCACATTTATCCACATTATACTGCATCTGCCATGCATCTGCCCATTCACCCAACCTATCCAAGTCACCCTGCAGCCTCATAGCATCCTTCTCGCAGCTCACACTGCCACCCAGCTTTGTGTCATCCGCAAACTTAGAGATGTTACATTTAATTCCCTCGTCTAAATCGTTAATATGTCGTAGAAACAACTGGGGTCCCAGCACTGAGCCTTGCGGCATCCCTGCCTGCCTGCTTGGTCATCACTGAAAAGGACCCGTTAATCTTTTCAGCCATTCTGAAAAGGACCCGTTAATCCCTACACTGTGCTTCCTGTCTGCCAACCAGTTTGCTATCCATGTCACCCTACCCCCAATACCATGTGCTCTAATTTTGCACACTAATCTCTTGTGTGGGACCTTGTCAAAGGCTTTTTGAAAGTCCAGATACACCACATCCACTGGCTCTCCCTTATCCATTCTACTTGTTACATCCTCAAAAATTTCCGAAAGATTAGTCAAGCCTGATTTCCTCTTCATAAATCCATGCTGACTTTGGCCGATCCCATCACTGCTTTCCAAATTAACATCTTTAATAATCAACTCCAGCATCTTCCCTACTACCGATGTAAGGCTAACTGGTCTATAATTCCCCGTTTTCTCTCTCCCTCCTTTCTTAAAAAGTGGAGTTACATTGGCTACCTTCCAGTCCAACAAGAACTGATCCAAAGTCAAAAGAATATTGGAAAATGATCACCAATGCATCCACGATTTCTAGGGCCACCTGCTTGAATACTCTGGGATGCAGACCATCAGGCCCTGGGGATTTATCTGCCTTCAGTCCCAACTGTTTACCTAACACCATTTCCTGACTAATGTGGATTCCCTTCAGTTCCTCCCTCCCACTAGATCCTCGGTCCCCTAGTATTTCCAGGACATTTGTTTGTATTTTCCTTAGTGAAGACAGAACCAAAGTACTTGTTTAACTGTTCTGCCATTTCCTTGTTTGCCATTACAAACTCTGTACAGGCAGCATCCATGGACAGGATCAAACCTGGGTCTCTGGCGTTGTAAGGCAGCAACTCTACCGCTGTGCCACCATGCTGCCCGAGTTAAAGTTACCACTTTTGGAGAGGGGAAAGGAAATCCTCATCTATGTCTTTAATGGGGAAATCTCTTATTTTAAAACAGCAATCCACAGAAGAGCACATCCTCCCCATATACATCCTGCCAAGACTTCTCGGAGTCTGACTCTACAGCAGCTCCAACCTTTCCTCATCAGGCAACTTGCCCATTCCTATTGTTAGAAGACTGTTATTATATAAAGTCCTACAGATATAGTCTCACCAATGCAGGAAAGAGTGCAGAGAGGACTTACGAAAAGGTTGCCAGGACTTGCGGGCTTGAGCTCTAGGGAGAGGATGTGCAGGTTAGTCTTAAATCTCTGCTTTAAAAATAAAGTCAGAAGGTCATGTGATAGGAGCAGAATTAGGCCAAAAAAACAATTCCTTGGCCTGCACAGCCATCGATGGCAATGAATTCTACAGATTCACCACCTCTGACTCAAGAAATTCCCCCTCATCTCCATTCTGAAGGTATGTCCTTTTATTGTGAGGCTGTGCCCTGTGGTTTTAGATTCTCGCACTACTGGAACCATCCTCTCCACATCCACTCTATCTAGGCCTCTCATTACATGCTCACAAAGAATAGTGGAAGCTCAGAAATCACTTCCCCACACCAATTGAGGCTGGGTGCAGGAGAGGGGTATGAAAGGTTGCAGAACCAAGAAACGTTTTTCATTTAGTTTGGAAATACAGGATGGAAAGAGGCCCTTCGGCCCACCGGGTCGTTGCCGACCTACCATCACTTGTACTCTAGTTCTATCCCGCACACTTGGGACAATTTACAGAGGCCAATTAAACTGCAAACCTGCACGTCTTTGACAGGTGGGTGGAAACCGGTGCACCCAGAGGAAACCCATGTGGTCCCAGGGAGAATGTGCAAACTCTGTACAGACAGCACCCTTGGTCAGGTTTGAACCCGGGTCCCCGGCGTTGTAAGGCAGCAACTCTACCGCTGCGTCTCTGAGCTGCCCTTGTGGAGGGAGTTAGGCTATGACACTTTCACATCGAGTGACAGGAGTGCGTGAAAGTTCTCCTCTCGACCCAGAGAAAACAGCCGTTAATAATTGATAAAAATATAAGGAAATAAAAGTTAAACAAACACCAAACAGACACATACTCATCAGAACTTGGCAGCGAGGGTACATTTTCAAATGAAACTCATTGGGTTTAAAGAGTTATTGACAATTCTCGCTAAACTCTTGATTTAATTCAGTGGCTGCAAAATGATTTGCCTGGTATAAAAATGTATTCCCGCTAACACCTGAAGCCAATGTTTGATGTAAGTGTGTGTAGCTAAGTGCCCCACCCTTGCATACAGCTTTGTGAAACACAACCACATTTTCAGATGAATGTACTCTGATACCGAAGCTAATCTTGCTGTGCAGTCACTTACTATAAATAGCAGCAAAAGGTTCCTTTTTCCTTGTTCCTTGTTGACTCCCAGGGAGGTGTCTTATTATTGGTTCTCTCTCTCTCTCGAGTCTAAAAAGAGTAGTAAAACTTCATTCTTGTCATGTGATCCTCTTGCTTTGAAAGGTTGCATGAACTGGTGACACAGCTGAGATTCCTCCCCCCTCCAAGATAAAACCCGCTGATTCCACATTTGGATCATTACTTGGTTGTGATTTGAAACAGTGAAGGACAAGACGGGCAGGTTTGCTGGATCCAGAAGTCAAGGTGAGTTTGAAAAAACACAAATCATTACTGCACATGGAATGAAAGACTAATTGTAGTTACTGTGAAAGAAGGAAAGGAAAGAAAGGCTCACATTCACTAGGCGTTGGCAGGGCCAGCAAAGTACTTGATTGAACTGTAGTAATGTATGAAAGGCAATTTGGGCAAAACAAAATCCTAGAAACGACAATAAGAAAATGGCCAAAGAATGGATTTATTTGATTGATAGATATTGGCCCAGGAGCTGACTGGCTACCTTTTTAAATGGTGCGCAAAAATCTTTCAGTCTACCTGAGGGGAGATGTGGACTCTAAACTCTGAGTCTTGTCCAAAGGACAGCCTGATACTTCAGACGATGCCATGCTCCTGTGTTATGCACTGGAGTGTCAGCCCAGATCCAAGCGCCTGGAATCACAGCCTTCAGACTGTGTCGATTTTTCAATATTGAGTAGACAGTCCACCATAGTCAAAACGTACAACTACAGAAAATTAGACACAACAAACTGCAGATGCTGGAATCTTGAGCAAAACACAATGTGCTGGTGGAACTCAGCAGGTCAGGCAGCATCAGTGGAGGAAATGGACAGGCGACGTTTCGGGTCAGGACTCTCCTTCTTTGAAGAAGGAATCCTGCACTGGTGGAGGGGCAGAAATGAAGGGGAATGTTGCATTGGAACTACCATGTCGAGTGGTTCAAAATTGAGAGTGTGTTAAGTTACCCTTACTGAAGGCAAGCAGCAATGTCAACAGGTCAATACTTAGAGCTCTTAAGGATAGCGGAGTCAGAGGGTATGGGGAGAAGGCAGGAACGGGGTACTGATTGAGAATGATCAGCCACGATCACATTGAATGGCGGTGCTGGCTCAAAGGGCCGAATGGCCTCCTCCTGCACCTATTGTCTATTGTCTAAGACAGTGCTACACAGTTAGAGGGGCATTTCTAAGAAGATAGTTTATCATCAGCGAGTGAATATGGAGGGAGCATCACATTGTCCAAGTGTCAGTAATAGAAAACTGTCAGTGTCAGAAGGGCAATGTGAAAGGAATACTGCAAAGGTGGAGGCTCAATGTCATGACGCCATTTCCTTTGATTAACATAATGCCTTCAACAGAACAGATTTCACTAGCTTAAGATATTCAACGTAGAGTTCAATGCACGTGGCTTATTAAATCACCTGTCTAAAATCTTTAATGGAAGATAAATTTTCACCTCAGTGTAAATTTGTGATTCCTTCATTCCCCATCAATCACGAATCATAATTTGTCTGTTGATAAAGTATTAAAATGAAACATGCAAGCGCACGAAGTTCAAAGGGGAACAATTAAGGAGTGCGAAACTTTGGCCTGATCCAATCATACCCGCTTCCCATCAACTAAGGCAGGTTAAAATGACTACCTAGCTAAACTAATGGGAGTAAACAAAACAACAACATAGATTTTTCTTATCATCTTTAATGTTCTTCAGGACTTTCTCATCAATGAAGTATGTTTAAAATGTCTTCACTTGTGAGCAACGTAGGGAAATGGCATTGTGAAAATGTTGAAGAATGTGAACAATAGGCTTTAGTGTGGCAGGCGCATTAAAGGAAATGAAAGAGAAGTAAATGGCGCTAAAGGTATAAATCAAGTCAAGTCAAGTCAAATTTATTTGTCACGTACACATACTGTGCAGTGAAATGAAAGTGGCAATGCCTGCGGGTTGTGCACAAAAACCCGCATATACAGCATATAAATAAAGTTAATAAGTTACTATTAGTGTCGACAAAAATTTAGTCCCATGGGTTATAAAAGTTGACAGTCCTGATGGCCTGTGGGAAGAAGCTCCGTCTCATCCTCTCCGTTTTCACAGCGTGACAGCGGAGGCGTTTGCCTGATCGTAGCATCTGGAACAGTCCGTTACTGGGGTGGCAGGGGTCCCTCATGATCTTGCTTGCTCTGGATCTGCACCTCCTGATGTATAGGTCCTGCAGGGGGATGAGTGTAGTTCCCATGGTGCGTTCTGCCGAACGCACTACTCTCTGCAGGGCCATCCTGTCCTGGGCAGAGCTGTTCCCAAACCAGACTGTGATGTTGCCGGACAGGATGCTCTCTACAGCCCCAGAGTAGAAGCAATGAAGGATCCTCAGAGACACTCTGAATTTCCTCAATTGTCTAAGGTGGTAAAGGCGCTGCTTAGCCTTACCCACCAGTGCGGCAATGTGCGTTGCCCACGTCAGATCCTCTGTGATGCGGACTCCCAAGTATTTAAAACTGCTCACCCTGTCCACAGTAGACCCATTTATCTCCAGTGGCGTGTACGTCCTTGGATGTTTAGCCCTTCTGAAGTCCACAATCAGCTCCTTTGTTTTAGTGACATTCAAGAGGAGGCTATTGTCCTGACACCAGAGTGCCAGATCAGCCACCTCCTCCCGGTAGGCCTTCTCATCGTTGTTGGAGATCCGGCCCACCACCACAGTGTCATCAGCAAACTTGATGATGGAGTTTGAACTGAACCTGGCCCCACAGTCATGTGTGTACAGGGAGTACAGTAGGGGGCTAAGGACGCAGCCCTGGGGGGATCCTATGTTCAGGGTGAGGGAGCTAGATGTGTGTTCCCCCATCCTGACCACTTGGGGCCTGGCAGTGAGAAAGTCCAGGACCCAGGCACACAGAGGGGTGCTAAGCCCCAGTTCCAGCAGCTTCTCAACCAGTCTGATGGGGACTATTGTGTTGAATGCTGAACTAAAGTCAATGAACAGCATCCTCACATAGCCCCCCTGGCTGTCCAGATGAAAGAGAGCGGTGTGTAGAACCTGGGAGACCGCATCATCCGTGGACCTGTTCGGACGGTATGCGAACTATAGTGGGTCCATGTTGCGAGGAAGGAGGGCGCAGATGTGCTTCTTGACTAGCCTCTCAAAGCATTTCATGACATCCGAGGTGAGGGCCACCGGTCGGTAGTCATTTAAACACGCTGGAGAGGCATTCTTTGGCACCGGTACAATGATGGATCTTTTGAAGCATGAAGGGACCACGGACTTTGCCAAGGAGAGGTTGAATATTGTGGTGAGCACTGGAGCAAGCTGAGTAGCACAAGACTTTAGTACTCGCCCAGATATACCATCTGGGCCTCCAGCTTTCTTCGTGTTCACACGCGTCAGAGCCCACCTCACCTCATGCTCGGACACCGAGAATGTGTGCACATCCCCGGGGGTGGATCCCCCTCCAGCCTCGCTAGCCAGCGCCCCTTCGGTGCTGTTTTTAGACGGCGAGCTGGTGGTGTTACCCGTCTCAAACCGTGCATAAAAAGAGTTCAGGTCATCAGCTAAGGAGGAGCCGGCACTTCCGGTTGAGGGGTTGCTGGACCTGTAGCTAGTTATAGTCCGTAGCCCCTGCCAAAGGCACCTGGTGTCCTGCTGCTCCATCTGTGACTCCATCTTGTCCCGGTACCTCCTTTTTGCATCCTTCACTGCCCTTCGCAGTCGGTAGGACTCTCCCTTGTAGTGGTCCATGTTGCCGGATGCCAGACCGGAGTTGTAAGCAGCGGTGCGAGCATTCAAGGCCACGAGAATAGACCTGTCCACCCAGGATTTTTGGTTAGGGAAGATACTGACCCTTACCGTGGGGATGACCGCTTCCGCAAACTCATTTACATCTCTGGAACTTGCTTGGAACATATTCCAGTCGACTTCGCTCAGTGCATCTTGCAGCATGGCCTCTGAATGGTCAGCCCACTGCTGGCCATTATCTAATTGAATGATAGGGCTGGCTCAAAGTTTGTTATCCTCATAGCTTTGTACTTATGATGGACACTGGCTAAATCAATGCCGAGTGAGATTCTGAAAGGAATGTGGAACCAGTGCAATACACTGAGCACCCATGTGAGATTGTATCCCAATAGCAATCAGTATCTTCAAGAACAGAATGGCAAGATTAGAACAGTTAAAGATCAACACAAAATGCTGGAGTAACTCAGCGGGGCAGGTCGCATCTCTGGAAAGAAGGAATGGGTGACATTTCGAGTTGAGATCCTTTTTCAGACCATTTGAAGATTTGAAGCTGTTTTGTAAACATTGATTACGTAAGTTTTTTTCCCCAGGGATCTTAACCTTATGATATCTTAATGGGGCAGAACAGTGACGCGGAGCTGGGAGAGCTGCTGCCTCACAGCGCCAAAAACACGCTCCTCCACCGTGATGTGACCAAAGTTGCACCATCCGCTTGTCGCTTTCTCTGCAGTCCCTGTCCGCCCGAACAGTCAGAAAGCCGTCCGCACTCGCACCAGACTCCAGGACGCTCCCGGGGCGTGACGGCCCCACAAACACCGAGATCACTGCACTCACGGGAATCCCTCCGAGCCCCCACCAGCGCAGGCAGCATCCATCTTGCTTTCGGTGGCCTCGCACTCCTCACTGCGATGGAAGGCCAATAACTTTTCCCTTCGTCCTCCTTATTTTCTCATCTTGGGGTCAAATATGACACCAAGGTTGTGAACCATTTGGATCATTAGTAGACATTCACCTTGAATAAGGCGAGGGAACGCATTTTATGACTGATTTTTAGAAGGATGAGAGGAGATCTTATCGAAACGTATAAGATTATTAAGGGGTTGGACACGTTAGAGGCAGGAAACATGTTCCCAATGTTGGGGGAGTCCAGAACAAGGGGCCACAGTTTAAGAATAAGGGGTAGGCCATTTAGAATTGAGATGAGGAAAAACATTTTCAGTCAGAGAGTTGTGAATCTGTGGAATTCCCTGCCTCAGAAAGCAGTGGAGGCCAATTCTCTGAATGCATTCAAAAGAGAGCTAGATAGAGTTCTTAAGGATAGCGGAGTCAGGGGGTATGGGGAGAAGGCAGGAACGGGGTACTGATTGAGAATGATCAGCCATGATCACATTGAATGGCGGTGCTGGCTCGAAGGGCCGAATGGCCTCCCCCTGCACCTATTGTCTATTGTCTATTGATTAAACGTAACGGTTTGCTACTTCCCAATATACGTGCATAACTAGAGGAGGTTTCTGCTGAAGATAGACACAAAATGCTGGAGTAACTCAGCGGGACATGCAGCATCTCTGGAGAGAAGGAATAGGTGACGTTTCGGATCGAGAACCTCCTTCAGACCCGAAACGTCTCCCATTCCTCTCCTGAGATGCTGCTTGGCCCGCTGACTTACTCCAGCATTTTATGTCTACCTTCGGTTTAAACCAGCATCTGCAATTCCTTCCTGCACATAGAGATTTCTGCTCATCCAGTTGTGGATATTGGTTCAGGCAATGGTGGAAGGATGAAACAAAATTCCAGTGAGGTAGAACTGGAGCTATTAGCATAATCAGGCAGAAAGGCCTATTGATCGTCCATTCCTATAAGTAATGGCCTTTAAATTTTGAGTTTACACAAGGAGAATAACTGGTGCAATTAAATGTCTGTTCCTCCTGGAGCAAAGGAAACATGAACCAGAATTCACCAACTATTATTTATTTTTAAACACTACATCTTCCTCCACTAACACAAGTTTCTATATCAGCATGCAACTGACTACTTGAATAATTGACTGATTTTATCTCTATTTGATCGGTTGTGTCTGTTTGGCAAAAATAACTAATTTCTTCTCCCCACAGTATTTTGGTGATCTCCTTTAAAAATCAATCAATTGAGATTTTAAATGACAGATAAAAGAAGAATATGAACTAAACATTAGTGGAAAAAAAGGAGTGGACAGAAATTACATACTGAAATTGTTTCAGCAAAACCAGCTCTTGTTCAACCTTCAATCCTGTGTTAATATAGTTTCCTGAACACCAGTTTAAAGGTAAACTGATGAGCAATTGTTTTCTTAATATTACTGGGTCAATATGTGTATTGTGAATTTTTTTAATCACCTGATTATATTTCAGACTCAGAACTATGTGGTGAAGTTAGAGGGGGATGGGGGAAATGAACCTTTACTTTGGGGAGGGAGGGGGAATAAGTTGTATCCCTTTGGAAAACTGTGCCTCCCATTTCAGGAAAGGGATGAATGCTGAATTTCTTGCTGATTGAAGAAGGGTCTCGACCCGAAACGTCACCAATTCCTTCTCTCCCGAGATGCTGCCTGACCCGCTGAGTTACTCCATCATTTTGTGTCTACCTTAGTGTGATGCCCCATCAGTTAAATAATTTCATAATACTTGTTGTGCAGGTCCAGAAGATTTGAACATGGGATGTTTGAAGGGCACCTGGAGACATTTTTAGAAAGCACTTGCATTTATGTTAATTTTCAAAAAATTGAGATGTTCCAAATTGCTTCACAGCTAATGTAAACATGGCAAAATAAAAACACTGCTGTAATTAAAAGCAGTTTGGATAATTATCAGTCAATTTGCACACAAGCAGCAAATGCTTCAGGTGAATAAGCTGTGAATCAAGAGAGCTGCACATTCCTAAAGAGTGTTGAACCTCTTAAATGTTGTCCAATCTGTCCCTGTTCAGATAAGTGAATGGTGTTCCATAGAATTCCTGATATTGGAATTCCTTTTGGATATTGGAAAAGATATGAGGAGTCAAAAGGAAAGGTACTTGTCACAAAATAGGCTGCTCCTTTCATAGTAGTTTGGAGCGAAATGCAAAGTGCTGAAGTAAATCAGCAGGTCATGTAGCCTCTTTGGAAGGGATGGATGGGCAAGGTTTTGGGTCGGGACACTATTGCAAGCTTCTCCAAACTGAAACATCACCCGTCCATTCCCTCCAAAGATGCTGCCTGACCTGCTGAATTCCTCCAGTACTCTGTGCTTTGCTCAAGATTCCAACATTGCAGTTCCATGTGAGTCCAATTTAGAGTGTGGTCAATGGTAATCTTCGGAATATTGTTGTGTGGGAGCCAGTGATGGTGAAATCATTGCATGTTCTTACTCGGAATGATCTAATGGAACTGGTGTTTTTATTTTCTCAGGACCCTACATAATTGGATAGCACTGTGATCTTCATGGCTCCTGATCCGACGAGTGGGATGTTTGTGGCTGGAGTGTGGCAGTTTCCTCAGATGTTCCTGGTTGTATCAATTGTCTTCTCATTGCTTCTCATCCAGGTCATCATCGTCTGTGCTTTCTGTAAGAGGTACAACCTTGGAATTTTTTGGGAAACTACATCTTGCAATCTTTCTCTGTGCATGTGCACTTTTTAAGAAGGGGATTTCAAGATGAGATGTTGTCGTACCACAGCCTAAAGGCACCTTTTAAAATCATCTCTTTAATTGCACGGGTCTTCTCAAAGCAAGTTGCAGCCAATGTAATATTTTTTTCTGAAGCTTAGTCGCTAATGTGACATGGAAAATGTGGCAGCAATTTGTGAATAGCAAACTACGGCAAACCACAATGTGACAATGACCAGATGATGTTTTGCTTTTTGGGATGTTGACTGAGGGTAAATATTGGTCAGAACCTCGTTATTTGAATTTGGTTTCCTGTTCAACTGGGCAATCCATGGGTGTCAACTTTCCTTGACGTGGGAATGTGTGAGTTTAGTCGGAGGAATGTGTGTTTAGTCGTCCATTTATGCAGTTCCTTCTCGCATCTGAGCACTTTACAACCAATGCAAAACTCAAAAGCACATTCACCACTGTTCTGCACTTTTAAAGTAAGTGGCCTAGGTTAAACTTCTAGCTCGGGAATTTAAGTTGGGTGGCTTGTAACTTTCTACAAAAATTGGTGTTTAACTAGTGAACTAATATAGATACAATGTTGTTGACATGGTATTGTTTTGTTTTACCACTAAATCCTCATCATTTCCTGCATACTAGATTTTCTGAAAGAATGAGAGGCCATGACGGACAACTCAAAACGTTGTTTATAGTAAGTAAGAATCACTTCAAAGTGGAGATAATAAGATTAACTTAGCGTAAATGGGCGCTTGATGCAGGATTGATGCACCCATCGAGATTGGCCACCGGGCTTGTTTCTGTATGAATCTGATCCTATGACGCACAAGGGCAGCACAGTGGTAAATTTGCTGCCTTATAGTGCCAGGGAATCGGGTTCAATCCTGACTATGGGTTATGTCCGTAAGGAGTTTATACATTCTCCCTGTGACCGTGTGGGTTTTCTCCGGGTGTTCCGGTTTCCTCCCACACACCAAGGACGTGCATGTTTGTAGGTTAATTGGCTTCTGTAAATTGTAAACTGTCCCTGTTGTGCAGGATAGTGCAGTTGTATGGGTGATTGTTGGTTGGTGCGAACTTGGTGGGCCAAAGGGTCTGTTTCCAGGCTGTATCTCTGAAGTCTAAAGTCACATGGACCATTCAGCTTGTCGATAGATAGCTTCGTTTGGGAAGGACTTGCCTTTTATATGGCATCTTTGGCATCTTAACATGCTTAACAGCCAATGAAGTGCTTGTGAATGTACTTGTCACCAGTCACTTGTGAATGTGACAACCAGTTTATTACACAACAGGAAGGAGATATTTGACCATGAACCAAATATTTGGGTATTAGTAGACTGGACATCATGGAAGAATCCTTTTTCCTTCTTTAAATAGTGTTATTTATCCTGTTATCTGAGGAGGGAGAAAAAAACTCAGTTTAACAGATACTGAAAAACTCATCCTGCTCAACAATATTTGAAGAAGGGAAGTAGGTTCTCACTGGCCACTACTTTTGGCAGCACAGTGGTGCAGTTACTACATCACAGCACCAGGGGCTCTATGTTCAATCCTGACCTTGGTTATTGTGTGTGGAGAATGCATATTTTCCCTGTAACTCATGTGGATTTCAATAGACAATAGGTGCAAGAGTAGGCCATTCGGCCCTTCGAGCCAGCACCACCATTCAATGTGATCATGGCTGATCATTCTCAATCAGTACCCCGTTCCTGCCTTCTCCCCATACCCCCTGACTCCGCTATCCTTAAGAGCTCTATCCAGCTCTCTCTTGAATGCATTCAGAGAATCGGCCTCCACTGCCTTCTGAGGCAGAGAATTCCACAGATTTACAACTCTCTGACTGAAAAGGTTTTTCCTCATCTCCGTTCTAAGTGGCCTACCCCTTATTCTTAAACTGTGGCCCCTGGTTCTGAACTCCCCCAACATTGGGAACATGTTTCCTGCCTCTAACGTGTCCAACCCCTTAATAATCTTATATGTTTCGATAAGTTCCCCTCTCATCATTTCCTCTGGATGCTCCAGTTTCTTCACACTCTGAGGGTTGAGTCAGATAATTGGCCACTGTAAATTGCCCCCACTGTGTGGGTGAATGAGAGAGTATGAAGGCAGTTAATGAGAGTGGGGAGAATATGTATTTAATAAATAATTGGTGTAAACATGCTTACTGGACAGTGTGGATTGCAGTGGGCCAAAGGGTCTGTTTCCATCTGTCTATGACTCTTTAATAAAGAGTTTGTCAATGCTTTGTGCTTAAATATCTCCTTTCTTCCAGAGTACAGCCTGGACTTTCTGCTCATGTCTGAATGGTGTAACTTAAAATCAGAACTTTATTCTAGGGTCAGAGTGCTACACACTCAGCTAAAACAACAATTGAATGTACCTACACATTTGAATATACCTAATGGCTAAAGCCATTTCACGCAGTTTGATTAACATCCATGTTAGACTGGTTTTGAATAAAGCAGGTGAGAGGATCGAGGTGATGGCACAGACAACCATTCAAGGTTGATTTTCATTAAGATCAATCAGGAAATTGTGACTGAAACTTTCAAGAAGTTGTTTCACTTTTGTAAGGTGAAATAAGACATTTAATGATGAGATTGATAGTTCAGACCTGGTTGTAAAGAACAAATTAAAATAATCCTAGGGAAGCTTTGTTGTTAATTATTAACAATAAACACCAAAATAAATTTCAAACTTCTCTATTCTTTTTGCTTAGCAGAAGAACCACATTGATTCTGTCGAACTCAAGGCTGATCGTGACACGACAAATGAAAATGGAATGATTCCAAAGACAGTTTGTATGTAATGGTCACCCTATTCCCCCCAAAAATGAAAGCTCTAGCTAATGTTAAATAAGAACCATTGATATGTGTAGCTAGATAAATACAGAATTATTGGACTGCAGCGGACAAAATAAAGAAAGTGCGTATCAGACTTTTTCTGACTATCTGTTTGGCGAACCTCCAAGTGTTTTTGCTCAAAACATCAGGATCTCCCCCTGCTGGCAGTAGTTATGACAACTTATTCAGACTTGGAATTTTCTGGGGGGGAAAAAAGAGACAAAATGCTGGAGTAACTCAGTGGATCAGACAGCTGATGAAGAAGGGTCCCGACCCAAAACATCACCTATCCATGTTCTCCAGAGATCCTGCCTGACCCGCTGAGTTATTCCAGCACTGTGTCTTTCTTTGTAAATCTGCCGTTTTTTGTTTCTACTTAGAATTTTCATGTGTACAATTCCTGACACATTTGTGTGTTGGTTACAAATATTCTCCTTGTACCTTGCACATTAAAATACATATCCAGTTATGGCATTAAATGTATAAAATACCATGAACAACCAAGTGGCCGTGCAAGTGAGGAAAACAAAGATCGGGAAATAAACGTCAGCTCATAGAGGCAGGCCCTTCAGCCCAACCTGCACATACTGACCAAAATGCCACATTTAAGCTAGTCCAATTTATAGACAATAGACAATAGGTGCAGGAGTAGGCCATTCGGCCCTTCGAGCCAGCACCGCCATTCAATGTGATCATGGCTGATCATTCTCAATCAGTACCCCGTTCCTGCCTTCTCCCCATGCCCCCTGACTCCGCTATCCTTAAGAGCTCTATCTAGCTCTCTCTTGAATGTATTCAGAGAATTAGCCTCCACTGCCTTCTGAGGCAGAGAATTTTCCTCCCTTTGGCCCATATCCCTCTAAAACTTTCCTATTTGCGTACTTGTCCAAGTGTCTTTTAAATGTTGTAATAGTACCAACCTCTCAACAACTCTATCTGTCAGCTTGTTCAACCTTGAAAGACAATACATCTTGTAATTATCCTTGTGACTGCTATATATTTTTTCTTGATCACTTGAATGCCCAATGACTTTTGTTCTTTCCACAGACCAGCAGAAGGTAACAGTGATCGATGAAACACAAGTTGTCCAAAATATCCCAAGAATTCAGTTGACCAGTCTGGTAGAGATCGACAAGGGCGATGACGACAGTTTGTACGAAGTTCTGAGAGACATCCAAGTGAGGGGTTGGAATTCAAATGACGAAAGTCTAAGAGAACAGAAGCTGGATTGTATGACCCAATGTGAGGAAGTACCCTCTGCGGAACCTGGCCAGAAGGATGAATATAACACTGAAGTCACGGAGTCAACCAATGAACAACCACAAATACCGATTTATGCAAAAGTAATAAAACAGAAAAACAAGCAGGTTCAGGTGAAAACTGAAGTTCAAGATGAAGGAAACAATGATGAGCCTCCACCAATCCCAGACAAGCACTTGGATGATGAAGATTCAGCTCCGTGATAAAGATATCTGGTAACAAAATTGCTACATCCTCTACCCTTAATAGAACAAGGGCTATGGGCACACAAGCAGCAAGAGTGCTTTTGAGTTGCCCACCAAGGCATGAATTGATACCCATCTGTAGGAACTATTTAGTGGATCATCACAAATCTCCCTCCTGAATGGCAGCAGGGGTTTTCTATGATCCTATGAAGGGTGGAGATGTAAGATTCTGGCCTTGTAATGATAAAGGAACTACTGCAGTTTCTTCAAATCAGTGATGGTTTCGTTACTTGTAATCTATAAAGCTTGGACTAACAAGTTAGCCAGGTCTATATGCGACTTCAGATCCACCAATGTAGTATTTCTCCCTGAAATGTCAACTAAGTTGGAATGTCTGGAATTGATCTGGGCAACAAATTTGGATTTTGCAAAGCCCTGCCCATAACCTCAGAGGACTGTTGTTTAAATTAGGAGAACTGTCAGTTGTGCAAGGCATTGCTGAGGCCACACTTGGTGTATTGTGTTCATTTTTGGCCAACCTTGGACAGGAAATATGCCATTACGCTGGAAGGGGTGCAGAAGGATTTTATGAGGATGTTGGGGACTTGAGAGCCTGAACTGTAGGGAGAGGTTGGACAGGCCAGGACTTTATTCTTTGCAGTGCAGGAGGCTAAAGGTTGATCTTCGGGAGATATATGAAAATTATGAGAATGGATGGGGTGAATGAATGGAGTCATTTTTCCCCAGGGTAGGGGAATCAAGAACTAAAGTGTAAAGGTTTAAAGTGAGAGGGGAAAGATTTAATAGGAACCTGAAGGACAACTTTTTCACCCAGAGGGTGTGTTCCAGAGTTGGAAGGTGTAAGTATTGAACTGGCTGGAGTGAATACTGTATGTTTTTACAGATTGATGTTGAACTAAGTGTTGCTGTGTTCCAGGTGAGTGGTGGGTATTCTATTCTATGTGGAGAGGACGTTTCCACTAGTGGGAGGGTCTAGGATTAGAGGTCATAGCCTCAGCAGTAAAGGACGCTCCTTTAGGAAGTAGACGAGGAGGAATTTCTTTAGTCAGAGGGTGGTGAACCTGTGGAATTTTTTGCCACAGAAGGCCTGGTCAATGGATATTTTTAAGGCAGAGATAGATAGGTTCTTGATTAGTACGGGTGTCAGGGGTTCTGGAGAGAAGGCAAGAGGATGGGGTTAGGAGGGAGAGATGATTGAATGGCGGAGTAGACTTGATGGGCCGAATGGCCTAATTCTGCTCCTATCATTTATGACATGATTGCAGTCCTAATTTGCAACTTGCAGGTGAATCACTTGCTGTTGAATATTTGACCTGTTATATGGCAGGCCCAATTGTGTTTGGGTCAATGGTAACCCTCAATATGCTGCATTTGACAATGGTCACGCTTTTAATTTCCTGAGTGCAGGTTATTTTGGATGGGGTAGTGGTAATTTGCACATGCTTTGGTTTCCCCTGTCCAAATGAAAGATAAATAGAGTCTGCAGGATGATCCTGGACTCAGCCAAACAGACCTCCCCATTTCTTAAACAAGTGTTTTGGTCTTAAACAAACATGTTAATAGATTTAGATTTTAGATTTTTAGATTTAGAGATACAGCGCAGAAACAGGCCCTTCGGCCCACCGGATCCGCGCCGCCCAGCGATCCCCGCACACCAACACCCACTAAGGACAATTTTTTTTTACATTTGCCCAGCCAATTAACCTACAAGCCTGTACGTCTTTGGAGTGTGGGAGGAAACCGAAGATCTCGGAGAAAACCCACTCAGGTCACGGGGAGAACGTACAAACTCCGTACAGTACAGCACCCATAGTCAGGATCGAACCTGAGTCTCCGGCGCTGCATTCGTTGTAAGGCAGCAACTGTACCGCTGCGCCACCGTGCAGAAAACAAAATGCACTACAGGTTTGTAGGTCAATTGGCTTCGGTAAATTGTAAAATTGTCCCTAATGTGTCGAGGTTAGTGTACAGGGTGATCGCTGGTCTGCACAGACTTGGTAGGCCGAAGGGCCTGTTTCCGTTGTTGTATCTCTAAGAGTAAAAGTAAAACAGTACTGCAGATCACACACAGTAGTTTTGAGACACATATACCTTAATTGTTAGGCCAGTTCCGTTTCAGTGCAGCATTCTTTTTTTAACGTGTCACAACTTGTTTAGCATGTAGCTCAGGAGGTACGATCTTTGCAGCCACCTCTTAAAGGGTCAGAGGGAAATGGAAGGGGCCTCATAACCCACTTAATGCGAGGGAGCCACAAATGCCCTCCAGGGATACAGCCAGGAACTCCGCACTTGGTTGCTAGGGAAGTCCATAAGATTGTGAGCACATTCTTTAAATTCCTATTCTTTGGGGAATGCTGGGTGAGCTTGCGAAGAGAGCAGTGAGTAGCAATTTGCCAGACTGCAATGGCCGGGAGTCATCCTGAGACATGGAAGCTGCATATAACCACAATCCTCTCCTTGATGAGCAAAACAATCAAGGCAGACAAGGTTGCATTCTAGGTTTTAGGTCAGTACAAAATATGCAGTTGAATCTTGTAAATGTCATAGTTTCAGGAGAAACAGGCCTAAGAAAACCAAAGAAAAAACAGTAGAAAACCCCACCTAAAAGTGAGATAGATCGTCCAATGGATGCTAATAAACCATTGAGATGTGTACCGCCTAGCTGAACCCAGAGCAAAGTTATCTTTCAAAAACATAGTGGTTTTCCTTTTGAATTGTGGAATAATTTTTTTTTAACTTGCTTTTAATGCTCTTCCCCTGACATTTTCCCCCACTTCTTGCTCACAGTATATCCAGGGCATTAATCTTCATTTCCTGGAGGCATTGGATAATGCTGCAGAGCTGGCAACCTTACTGTTGATGTACTCTTGCGATCAAAGCTGCGGAGAGCTATGTGAATTTCGGGAGGAGTTAGTACCACTTTATTCCATTTGGGTGTTGTGTCTTCTGGGTTTTTTTACAGTTGTATTCCCAAATGATGTATCGATCCAGCAGATTGAATGACCATTTAGTTGTGACTACCACACTTTCACAGTGAAAGTAAAGGGGCATTGAATAATATATTTGGTACTGGAGTTAAAATCACATAATACTCGAGTTAAAATCCCAATAAACTGCTCCAACATTTTGGCATTTACTGTTCACCCCCTCTGCAGTTTCTGCTGTATAAACCTGTCTAGTGAAGTGCAATCTTGATATATTCAGTCATATTTTGGCTCATGTTCAGCCCTGAATGAGAAGAGCCATTCCAGGACTTGGCAATATAACTCAGACTGACACTCTGCCTGTAACATTGTCAGTGAAGCACGTCTTTGGACTTTGAAGCATTCAATCACATCCACGTAGATATTAAAGATCATGTAGAAAATTTCAAATAAGAGGTGGTAAGTATTTTCAGTGTCAAGCTTCCTCTTCAACTATAATAAGCAGGAACACAGTGACTCGTTATTCATTTTGATGCTCTTTGTGGGATGTTGCTACAAGTAAAATGTTTGTTTTATTTGTGTACATTTACTAGATGCTGTATTTCAATGTAATACATTGCATATAAGGATACTGAAATGTAATAATGTGATTAAATAATTGAAAATACATTATATTTATGATGTGCGTGTTTACAGCTAGCTGCTTATGACTAAGCCCTACAGGGATGGAATGATTCCAAATTTGTTCCTTCAGTTACCTGATCTGAAATACTGGCAAAACATTTGCCCTGAGCAACTTTGCATGAAGGGAACAGAATTCCTGTTATTGATCGTCTTTGTTTGAACACTGGGTGCAGACAAGATCAGACATGATCTTGGTTAAATTGCTTGTTGGTGCTCAGTGCTTTGGCTGAGGCATGAGAAGATGATTGTTGGGTGGTGTATGTGGAATTTTACCCTATCAAGAGTTCAAGCATCTGAGGAGCAGTGCGTGATTGGTGTGTTTGAACCAAGACATTGATTTCTGAAATTATTGTGCAATGTTGCACATTTTGTTTCAGTTTACAATGTGATGCAACAAAATAAAGCTTTAGGTTATTCCCCAATCTCAATTTCTGTAACAAACGCCCTGTGCCATAACCTACATTGTTAATAGTGAGTAAACTTTATAGAATCATCAAAATTAACAATTTATTTGGTCCATTGTCCAATGTAGTGAGATTTTTCTACCTGTACCACTCTTTGAACCAATGAGTTCCCGACTCCCATGACTGAGTTGAAACTATGTCAGATTATCTGCTCTCCCTGTATAATGTGCAATTCTGACGTGATCTTCCCTTAAATCCATGTTGGCATTGGTGCTTTTGTTTCAGAATATCTCCAGTTCTGCAGACAGCCTGAAATTAAGTCACATTGGTTTTTCAGCTTCAAGAAATTGGCATCCCTTTAGAAGTCCTTAATTTCTAATGTATAACTGAAGGAAAATGACTATTTATCCTGGCCACCATTTCTATTTAATTTCCCTTGAATGGTGTTTAAAGAACTCCTTTTGGCAGCCACTGTGCAGCAGCAGGAAAGGCTGCCTTTGGAGTAGGGGGAAATGTGAAGAGGATGGAGCATAGTACCATTCTTTGTGTATGGGGATCCACCATGTAATTGCCTGTCCCAATTGTTCCCTGTGCCACAAGTGGGTCTGTACATCTTTAAGTGGTCCAAGCTCATTAAGGGGCCAGTCATCACCTACAGATCAAGGAAGGATTCATCAGCGGATCATTTGCCACAGTACTGACTATTGCAAAATTAGACTGGCAAATATTGTGTGCAAGATATTGATGTGCTAGTGTAGACCCTTTAATTGGAGTCTCATTCCTCAACCCTGCAGTGTGCTCTTAGTTTTTCTTTGAATGACTAAGTCTGAAGAAAGGTCCCAACCCGAAACGTCACTTATCCATGTTCTCCAGGGATGCTGCCTGACCCACTGAGTTACTCCAGCTTGGCAAACCAGCATCGGCAGTTCCTTGTTTCTACATTTTGACTGTATTAGTAGAGGATGTGATCTTGGACTGTTATTACCAGAACACATTGTGAGATGCCAATACAAGTTGTTCTTTTTAAGAGTTGATGAATACTTTATTGAACTTCTACAACTCTGCCATGGAAACCTTACTGACAGGTTGCATCCCAACCTAGTTCAGAAATGTGAACATTCAGGAATGAAAGAGGCTGCACAAAGTGGTGAAAGGAGTAACAGTATATGCAGAAGATAGGTCTGAAGAAGGGCCTCGACCCAAAACGTCACCCATTCCTTCTCTCCAGAGATGCTGCTTGTCTGCTGAGTTACTCCAGCATTTTGTATCTAATATCATCAAAGACCTATCTCATCCTGGCCATGCTCTCATCTTGTTGCTCCTATCAGGAAGAACATACAGGAGAACCTTGCAGAACTGTTTCCATCTATCAACCATCAGGTTCTTAAACTACCCTTCCCAACTCCAACCACAAGTCTGCCTCAGCATCAAACCACTCGGTACTTTTCACTACAATGGCTGTTCTACATATTTTTGCACTACAATGTACTTTGGTGTTTGCACCATCATTTGTGTAGAGTAACTGATAATTTATTGTATATTTAGTTTTTGTCTGTAAAGATGTAGCATGTGAACACATAAACACTCTTTGTTCTTGAAGCGTTATGGAACTTTGGAGAAAAACAGTTAAGATGCAGATTAGCAGTAATCCAGTCGAATGTTGGAACAGTTTTAATAGGCTGAATGACCTTGCACTTTCCCACACTTTCACTATTCAGTGTTATGAACACATTGGCATTTTACATGTGATATTCTGGAAATGGGAATAGCTTACAAACTGAATGTTGATTTTGTAATTTCTAACATTCTCGAAGATCAGTTGATGCTGCTTTGTGATGTTACATTGTCACTATGCTGTCACAGTTGTAAAGGAATGCTTTTTATTTCATTAGTGTCTTGCTCATACAAACAACATCAAGGGTGCAGGATATCAAAATTGTTCTGATTTTCTACACAACACTATTGGCTCTTAACTTCGTACGCTGCCAGACAGTAAGTTTCTCCTCTCTATTTTATAAAATCGGTCTTTGAAGCACCAACACAAGGATTCACCAACACAAGATCAATCGAGAAGGTTTAGATATTGTCCAAAAGCCACTTGAGGTTTATTTTTGTTATAATAAATTCAAATTCCTCAGGTGCAGGTGCTCCTCAGGTTACGATTGGATTCTGTTCCAAAAAACTCATCGGAAACTGAAAATATCGTAAGTCTAAATGCATTGAAGAAACGTGATCACGTGGCCGGAAGCGAGCTGCAGGTCACAGAAGTTTGCACCATCGCAAAGTCGAAATATTGTAAGTCGAAGCATCGTAAGGAGGGGAGCATCTGTACTGTTTGTCACCAGAGGGATCTGACACAATTCAACCTTTTGGTGCTAGTTTTGATTTTCGTTGCAGTTTGTAAAATAATAAGGTGCGTGAAATAGCTACACTGTAAATCTTGAGTCAAGGCACAAATTGTCAGCAAAGACTCTTTTTTGCTTTTATTTGTTGATTTGGTTGTGGATACTGTTGTCAATGTGTATTATTGATTCATAATTGTCTATGAACTGAAGTGCCAGTTTAGAGCTAAACACATTGGTAGGACTGGAGTTGCATACAATAACCTAATAAGGATAGCAGATTTTCTTCTCTGAAAGATATTAGTGGACTAGCTGGATTGTTTACCCACCTGAGAGACCCTGGTTTTAACATCTCATCTGAAAGATACTAACACTAATGTTGCAGCATACTCTCAGGATTATACTGGGAGATTTTTTATACCTACTGATACGCAGCATGTGAATGTCACTGGCAATGCCAGCATTTATTTTCTTGGCCCCTAATCTGAGCAGGCAGTTAAGAGAAAAATAACTTTGGTGTTACATGTGGGTAAACTGGATAAGAACAGCCAATCAGTCTGAAGAAGGATCGCGACCCAAAACGTCACCCATTCCTTCTCTCCAGAGATGCTGCCTGTCCTGCTGAGTTACTCCAGCATTTGTGTCTACCTAAGAACAGCCAATTATCTTCCATAAGGGACATTAATAAACGATGACTAAGACTAGCCTTTTTTAAATTGTAGATTTATATAATTATTTGAATATAAATCCCCCCGAGCTGAGGTTGTGTTTCAAACTTTCATCTCTGGGTCGATGATGAAGAACTCTTGCTACCAGTTTAGCAATTAAGTCACCAAACTGTCACAACAATAACTTACCCCAAATCTCACCAACACATCACTCATTGTATTTTCCAGCACTCAAACACAAGTGCATCTTAACATTCTTCACAATTTTAACATGCATATGAAATTAGTTGTTGATGATAAAGAACTTGCAAAACATACCAAGCTGCTTTACACAAAAGTGTTTTTGAGTGTCGTCACTTTTCTCAAAAGCATTGTTTTCACAGGCTTGCTTTCACTGGAGCGAAGGAAGCTGAAGGGTGACCAGTTAAAAGTATATGAGACGAAAAGAGGTACAGATAGGGGAGATAGTAAAATATTTTTGGTATCGTGGGGATTTCAAAATCAAGAGCTCAGAGTTTTAAGATAAGTAGATTTAAGGGGATCTTGGGGGGATGGGATTCTATTTTGGAGAGGAATGTTGATGTCTGGAGCATGCTGGCAGAGGAGATGGTGTAATCAGATTCAATTACCATATTTAAGAGGTATTAGGACATATATTTGAATAAACGAATCATAGAAGGATAGTCCTAATCTGGGCAAATGGGATTAACGTGGATAGGCAAAAAGGTCAGCAGGGAAGTGGTGAATCAAAAAATCAGTTTCTCAGCTGTAAAACTTGATGACTATTAACATTGCTAATCATTGGAAAATATAGAGTGCTGGGGACCATTCTTCAGTCTGTCACCTATTCATGCTCTCTTGAGATAGTGCCTGAACCCGCTGAGCTACCCCAGCACTCTGTCTCTTCTTTTGCCAGCACCTAAAATTCCTTGTTTCTACTGCTAAACATTGGCCATGGTCAAGCTCCATTGTGAATTTTTTTTGATGGAGGTGATTTTTGCACTTTAGTATTTTTTTACACTACAATCTTTGCACAATTTTTCATTGTGCATTCATTTGTAATGTATCTATCATTATCATGTATACTAAAATGTGTATTCTATGAGTTTCATGCAAACAAGGAATTGCATTGTATCCTAGTGTACAAGATGATAAACTAAACTGCATCTAAATTTGAAAGGTGAATATTATTTTTAAAAGATATGGATCAGGTATTTCTTGAATAAGTTTATTGGCCAAGTATGTACACATACAAGGAATGTGCCTTGGTGCTCCGCTCACAAGTAACAACACAAACATACAGTAAACAATTAAGAATAAAGCATAAAACATTAAGAATAAAACATTATAGTTTAAACATGTGAATGAAATAAACCAGAGCAAAAAGAGGCTACAGACCTTTGGTTATTGAGTAGAGCTATTATACGCGGAAAAAGCTGTTTTTATGTCTGGATGTGGCGGCTTTGACAGTCCAGAGTCGCCTTCCAGAGGGAAATGCTTCGAAGAGTTTGTGCTCAGGGTGAGAGGGTCGGAGATGATCTTACCTGCTCGCTCCCTGATCCTTGCAGTGTACAATTCGTCAATGGGGGGGAAGGTTGCAGCCAACAACCTTCTCAGCTGATCGAACGTTTTGTTGAAGCCTCCGGATATTGTGCTTGGTGGCTGAGCCAAACCAGACCATGATGGAGGCGAGTATAGATTCTAAGACGGCAGTATAGAATTGGACCATCATTGCCTGTGGCAGATTGTGTTTCCTCAGCTGCTACAGGAAGTACATCCTCTGTTGGGCCTTTTTGACTGTGGAGTCGATGGTGGCCCCCCATTTAAGGTCCCTGGAGATGATGGTTCCAAGGAATTTAAATGACTCCACAGATGTGACTGTGGTGTTGTTGATGGTGAGTGGGGGGAGGGGAGAGGGAGCTCTTCCTAAAGTCTACTATCAATTCCACTGTCTTAAGAACATTGAGCTCCAGGTTGTTACGAAGGCACCAGGATGCCAGCTGTGTCACTTCCTGTCTGTAGGCAGATTCCTCCCCATCCTGGATCAATCCAAGCAGGGTTGTGTCATCCGCAAACTTGAGAAACTTGACAGAGGAGTCTGTGGAGGTGCAGTCGTTTGTGTAGGCAGAATAAAAGAGAGGGTAGAGTACGCAGCCTTGCGGAGCTCCTATGCTGAGTCTGCGGGTCCGAGATGTGCTTTCCCAGCCTCACATGCTGCTTCCTGTCTGTCAGGAGGTTGATGATTCACTGACAGAGGGATTCAGGCACAGTCAGCTGAGAGAGTTTGGCGTGTAGTAGCTCTGGCACAAAGGTGTTAAATGCAGAGCTAAAGTCCACAAACAAAATCCTTGCATAGGTCCCCTGGCGGTCTAGGTGCTGGAGGATGAAGTGCAGGCCTAGGTTGACTGCGTCATCCACCGATCTACTGGTCCGGTGTGCAAACTGCAGAGGGTCCAGCAGGGGGTTTGTGATCTTCAAGATAGTCGCATGGAATCTTTTGCATGCATCTGAGAGGATAACAATAGGAAAGTTTGACAAGAAGTATGAATATAGTTGCAGGAGGGGGCAGGGGAAGCTGCTTTATGTGAGGAAATGGGCTGTGTTCACAGCGCTGTGCAATTTCTTGCAGTCTTATGCAGAACAGTCGCCATGCCAAGCTGTGATGCAACTGAATAGAATGCTTTCTATGGGTGCATCTATAGAATTTGGTAAGAATCAGTGCAGAATTTATTTTAGCCTTCTGAAGAAGGTGAGGTGTTGGTGTGTTTTCTTGACTGTATTGTCAATATGGTTGGATCAGGACAAATTGTTGTTGCCATTATACCTAGATATTTTAAGTTCTTGACTATCCTTACTTAATTTCAGCAGTGTATACTCCACCTGCTTCCTGAAGTGGATGACCTGCTCGGTTTGTTGTCTTGACACCAGTACTCGGTCTTGCAAATTGTTTGAGATCAAATCCATTAAGGTAGTGTCCTCTGCAAACTTGTAAGCGGAGTAGGAGCAGAATTTGGCTGCACGGTTGTTAGTGTCTAGGGAGCAAAGTAAGGGGCCTTGAGACAGTGGCCTTGCGGTCTAAGGGTCAAGAAATCAAGGATACAGAGTGAGTTGCTGCGTGCTTGGTCCAGGAGATTGGAGATGAGTTTGGATGGAGTTATGGTGTTCAATGTAGAGCTATGTTCAATTAATAGGAGTCTATGTTATGGCGATAGGTAAACTACAGTGGATGAAGGCTGTTTGGGAGTCTAGAGTTGATGTGCCTCTGATCAGCATCTCAAAGAATTTCTTGATGGTGGATGTAAAGAGCCAAAGGACAGTGGTCAATAAGGTACAAAATCCTGTTTAACTTTGGCACCAAGTTATTGTATTGTGTGCAGTTTTGGGTCTCCTAACCTGAGGAAAGATGTTCTTGCCTTAGAGGGAGTACAGAGAAGGTTCACCAGATTGATCCCTGGGATGGCGGGACTTTCATATGAGGAAAGACTGGATAGACTGGGCTTGTACTCGCTGGAATTTAGAAGACTGAGGGGGGATCTTATAGAAACATATAAAATTCTTAAGGGGTTGGAGAGGCTAGATGCGGGAAGATTGTTCCCAATGTTGGGGGAGTCCAGAACCAGGGGTCACAGCTTAAGGATAAGGGGGAAATCTTTTAGGACCGAGATGAGAAAACATTTCTTCACACAGAGAGTGGTGAGTCTGTGGAATTCTCTGCCACAGAAAGTAGTTGAGGCCAGTTCATTGGCTATATTTAAGAGGGAGTTAGATGTGGCCCTTTTTGCTAAAGGGATCAGGGGGTATGGAGAGAAGGCAGGTACAGGCTACTGAGCTGGATGATCAGCCATGATCATATTGAATGGCGGTGCAGGCTCGAAGGGCCGAATGGCCTACTCCTGCACCTATTTTCTATGTTTACCAAGTTAACAGTGGTCGTCTTAAAGCATGTGGGAGAGTGAAATTGGAGTAGTGAAAGGTCAACGATATCCACAAATACTCCTGCTAACTGGGCCATGCAGGTTCAGAGGATACCGCTGGGTACTCCATCCAGGCTGGTCATCTTCACAGGTTAACGCTCAGGAAGGCCAATATGAAGTCTGCAACGGTGATTATGGGTACAGTAGCAGCAATGTTGCCTGGATAGGTGACCTCCTATTCAAAACGGGTGACGTTTCGGGTCGAGACCCTTCTTCAGACTGAGGGTCTCGACCCGAAACGTCACCCATTCCTTCTCTCCTAGATGCTGCCTGACCTGCTGAGTTACTCCAGCATTTTGTGATACCTTTGATTTGTACCAGCATCTGCAATTATTTTCCTACACTTCTGTTCAAAACGAGCATAGAATGTGTTGAGTTTTTCGGGGAGGGATGCTTTGTCAATGATTCTGTCTGACTTTACTTTGAGGCCGCTTGTGGCATGTAAGTCTTGCCACCATGGATGGATGTCTGTGATTAGCCGTGAATAGCTTTGACTGGTATGGGCTCTTGCCACCCATGATGGCTTAGTGAAAATTGTACCCTGATTTCCTGTACAGGCTGGGATCGCCCCACTTGAATATCTCAGACATGGTCATCTCACGTGAGAAGACCTCATGTTTCAGGCGTGGTTCTGATTAGGAAGCATTTGGATTTCTTTATTTGGCACACAGTCCTCTTCACAATTACTAGTGAACTCTGTGATGGTAGCGGCATACTCAGTTTTTTTGGTCATCGAGCCTTTGATGGTGGACCAGTCCAAGGACTCAAAACATTTTGGAGCTCATCTCTTTCCTCATGCCAGCACTGCATGACTTTCCGCACCAAATCCTTCTTCCAAAGGGTGGATACTCCTAGACAATAAACAATAGGTGCAGGAGGCCATTCAGCCCTTCGAGCCAGCACCGCCATTCAATGCGATCATGGCTGACAACTCTCAATCAGTACCCCATTCCTGCCTTCTCCCCATACCCCCTGACTCCGCTATCCTTAAGAGCTCTATCCAGCTCTCTCTTGAAAGCATCCAACGAACTGGCCTCCACTGCCTTCTGAGGCAGAGAATTCCACACCTTCACCACTCTCTGACTGAAAAAGGTTCTTCCTCATCTCCTGTTGATAACTCTTCCGGTTACAGCTCCCGAAGAAGGGTCGTGAATAGAAACACCATTTATCCATGTCCTCTGGAGATGCTGCCTGAGTTACTCCAGCACTTTGTGCCTTTGTCTTGTGAACCAGCCTTGTGTATCTGTGGGTGTCACATCATCTGGCTTTAGGAATGGCAACTTTTCCCCTTTAAAACACTTGAGTTTGGGGATGACAGCTGCCAAATCTGTGTGGGTTTTGACCTGCAACCTTTCCTCCAGAGAGATGCTGCCTGACCCGCTGAGTTGCTCCAGCATTTTATGTCCATCTTTCTCTCTGTGTGTGTTTTTTTGTTAACTGATTTGTTAACTGATTATGCAGCGAATAAATTGCGAATCCCACACTCATTTTAATGACTCACTCTCTCTCTCTCTCTCTCTCTCTGCCTTTCTCCTTCCCATCTCTACGTCCTGGTCCGTCCGTCGGTCCACCATGGACGGTTGGCGCAAGCGATTTAAATTCGCTCTCGAGCTGAGGCCAGGGGAGGAGGGGGGCGGGGTTTCCATACACCTGGGGGCGGGGTTTCCATACACCTGGGGGCGGGGTTTCCATACACCTGGGGGCGGGGTTTCCATACACCTGGGGGCGGGGTTTCCATACACCTGGGGGCGGGATTTATGCGGGAAACCCAAGGTAGATGGGTGGAGCTGGGCTATGATTGACAAAGGGGCGTGGCTGCGGCGCTAGGGGGCGGAGTTTATACGGCAGCCCGTGTGGAGAGGGGCGGGGCTGGAGGCCAGCACAGGGGGGCGGGAGGAAGGGGAGGGGGGGGGGTGGAGCCCAGCACAGGGGGGGGGGGGGCGGGAGGAAGGGGAGGGGGGGTGGAGCCCAGCTCAGGGAGGGTGGAGCCCAGCACAGGTGGGGCGGAGCCCAGTATAGGGGTATAAGAAAATAACTGCAGATGCTGGTACAAATCGATTTATTCACAACATAGCTCAGCACAGGGGGTCGGAACCCAGCACAGGGGGTGGACGGAGCCCAGCACAGAGGGGACGGGAGACAGGTGAGGGGGGTGGAGCCCAGCACAGTGGGGGGCGGAGCCCAGCACAGTGGGGGGCGGGAGGAAGGGGAGAGGGGGTGGAGCCCAGCACAGGGGGGGCGGGGCGGAGGGGTGTGAGCGCGTGCGTGAGCGGCAGTTATTTGAAGCTGGCGCTCGCGCACTGGCGGCTGGCGGGAACCGGAGAGGGGGAGGCAATGGCGGCGGGACAGCAGCGAGCACCCACCAACACCAACAGGCTGAGGTACAGACAGATAGACAGGGAGAGAGCGAGCACAATGCAACACGCACAATTCGGACAAATAAAGATGATGATGGTGATGCGAATAATTTAGCCACCCACCGGCAGGCCGAGCTGCCGGAGCGGGAGGGGGAGGGGGGGAGAGGCGATGCTGCGGCCTGCGCATCCCTGCCCGCTCTGTCATTGTTGGTCGCCTTCATTCCCATTCCCCAGCCGGGCCCAAGGTGGGCTCCACTTAGCTCCCGTCACTTGCAGGCGGATTATTAGAACGCTGCATTAAAGGAGAGGAGGTGCAATGTGAGGGAAAAGGGGGCGGTGGTGGGAGGGCAGGCCTTCCCTACTCCTTCCACGGGGAGCCTGAAGGTGGCATTTCCCTACCTTTTGTTTCCCGGTTTCTGCAAGCATTTGTTGTTCCTGCCAGAACCTCATCCATTGACAAGCTTGTCACTGCACTGCCCCCAAGATAGACACAAAAAAAGCTGGTGTAACTCATTCAGCGCGACAGGCAGCATCGCTGGAGAGGAGCAATGCAATGGGTGAGGTTTCGGGTCGAGACCCTCCTTCAGACTGGTTAGGGATAAGGGAAACAAGAGATATAGACGGTGATGTGGAGAGGTAAAGAAGAATGAATGAAAGATATGCATAAAAGTAACGATGATAAAGGAAACAAGCCATTGTTAGCTGTTTGTATCGTGAAAATGAGAAGCTGGTGCGACTTGGGTGGGGGAGGGATAGAGAGAGAGAGAGAGCGGGAATGCCGGGGTTACCTGAAGTGAGAGAAATCAATATTCATACACTACCCCTACTCTCAGACCCGTTGTCTGGCTTGACATACCCACCTCCCCGAATCCTATTGACCAGTTTACTCTTTCCCCCACCCACCCACCCACCCAGTCCCATTGATCGGCATAGCTCCTGAATCCCATTGACTAGCTTACTGACCCCCTAAATCCCATTGACTGACCCCCACCAATGAATCCAATTAACCAGCACACCCCCACCCCAGAGTCCCATTGACCGGCATACCCCAACCACTGAATCCAATTGATCGCCTCCCCTCCCCACTCCCTGTCCTATTGACTGGCATAACCCCCCCCCCCCAATCCTATTGACTGGCTTAACCCTTCCTGCTCCAGCCCTGACGACCCAGCACATCTGTCCTGTGAACCCGACTGGCTGATTTAACGCTCCCTGAACCATCCCCAAACTCCAAGAGCCACCATGACCTTCCCTGGAACCCCATTGGTTCATTTGACCTTCTCCAACCCACATCCCCGACTAAGACCCTTCACCCATCAGCCAGTAACGCATTCCTGACACCTATTATGCAAAAACTGTAATAAAGTTATTTCAAGCTTTTGTACCTTCTGACAGACAGGATCAGGGTGAAGAATGAATGACTAGGGTGGGTCACCTGGGTTAGGGTTGGGTTGACCCGAGACATCACCGATTCATGCTCTCAAGCGACGCTGCCTGACCTGCTAAGTTACTCCATCACTTTATGTCCTTTCAAGTCTTTGATTATGTTGGCTGCTTTTCTGAGGCAGTGTGAAGGGTAGATGGAGTAGGTAATATTAACGCCAAGATACTTGAAGCTCAACCATTTCCACATCTGCACCATTGATGCTGATTGGGGCATGTACTCCACCATGCTTCCTGAAGTCAATAACATTGTGGGAGTGGATATTGTCTTGTCAAACTTTTTATGTGCTGTACTCCATCTTCTTATTTGTTATTTGGCCCACCACAGTGGTGTCGTCTGCAAATGTCGTTGGAATTTTGAGCCGGATTTGGCCGTACAGACGTGAGAGTAAAGGCGGTATAACAAGGGAACGAGAATGCATCCTTGCAGGACAATTGAGAGTTATTGTCGTGGAGGTGTTGTCACCTATTGTCACTGATTAGAAGGAAACAAAACATAGAAACAGAAAAATTTGAGCCAGCACCAAAGTCAGTGGGTTAGAAAATCGAAAATCCAGTGCCAGAGGGGGGGGGGTTGATTCCCAGCTACCGGGCTTTGGAGATGTTTGGAAGCGTCAGTTTGAGTTTGCTCAGGTTTTACATAAAGTAGACTTTTAACATTCTAAATTTGGAATTGTATTTTTAGAAACGAAGCTGGTTAATATTCTGTATTTAATAGCTTCTTGTGGAATCTGTGATATTCCTTAAGAGCGTTATGAAGACAGAATTATAATTTGATTCATTAAAGTGAATTATATTATAATGCATAATTATGTTGACAAACTGGGCTGAAGTATAGCATGAACTATGGATATCATGCATTATTTAATATCCTCAGTTACTTTGCTTGAAATTATTCCACATATTCTTAAATAAAAACTATAATTAAAAATAAAAACATGGATATAGTCCAACAATTTCTTTCTTCCCACGGGTTTTGGGTGAATGAATATAAGATGGGGCTTTGATTATAAATGAGTCGTGTTTGTGCAACTAAGTGGGAAATCACTAGAAAATTATATGAAGAAGAAACACTTAAAGTTATGAAAGGCTGATCTACACAGAGGATCTCAAAGCTAAAATAGCATTTACAAAATTCATATTTTTCAAGTACCATCTGATCCCTGAAATGTAGTACCTTGGGCAGCTAAACTCCATTCGTTAGGTTTTGATATTTTACTTCAATGAGGGTACATTGAGCAGGGGTATTAATTGGAACCCATATGTTTGTGGTTACAATTATGTATTATATCCCTTCTAGTGGTTTGTACAGTTGTGTGATATACCGAGCCATTTCAGTATTTAGTTAAGAGTTGGATGCATTGCTGGTAGGCATGGAGTAATGTAGGTCTGGTGCATTAAAAGTATAGTTGCACCCTTAAAAGTTATCGGTAAACTATGTGACCTTTTGGTTTTAATGGTACCGATAACGTTATCGTCATTATTCCTAAGATCCAGATATGGTTAATTAACTGGTTAAATTCCCATGATAGTGCAGCCCTTTGGATTGTTAATTCAATGGTCTACTGCAGTTCTACTGGTCATGCATTGTGTCTCCAATGTGTACCATCGACAAGACGTTGTGCAGTAATTTACCAAGGTTGTTTTGATAGCATTGTCTCAATTTAAGAAAGAAAGAATAAGTGCATGGGCAGAAGATCTCAATGTTCCCCTCTTATCACAAGCCACCTTGATTAGGAAATAAACTGACATCCCCTTATTGTCACAAGCTCAAAGTCCTGGAATTTCATATCTAACAGTGCTGAAGTGGTCACACCTTCATAAGAGTGCAGTACCACCACCATATGGGCAATAATCCTGGCTTTACTATAAAATCCTCATCACATATAAGCGATGTTTAAATATATTTTTGGAGGTCACGTCTCCCATGGTTTGTTCATTACTCAAAAATATAAAGTCATATAATTTTAAGCAAAAAGGAAGTTGTGCAATACACTAAAACTGAGCTTTTTGTAAGGGCAATGCAGTTAGTCTCTTTCCTTGCTGTCCTACTATTTTTCATGGAATTTTCCAGCAGCTGGAAAATTTAAATTCAAATAATTAAATAAATCTGGAATTAAAAGCTAGTACTTTAATTGCATGTTTTTTTTATTCCAGCAGGTCGACGTAAATTTAACAGATTCGCCATAACTTCACCCCCACTAATTTGGGCAATTCTTAACTACCTCCACGGTTCGAACACAATAAAGGTTGAACAATAAATTGTTATGCCCCATTGAAGAATATTTAGCGATAATTATATTTTTAATGTTCTGCCTTCAAATGAATTTTGCACTCTCTTGTTTATCTAAATTGTAACAAAACTGTTCACTCAACCTTTTTTGAGAAGGGAACAATCTCCAGTCTTTCTCTGTGCCTTAACTCTTTTCTGCAATATCTCAAAATTATTTGTAACCTTCCCGTAATGTGAGATGTAAAATTGGATGTAAGGTTGCATTTGTGGCTGAACAAATATCACATAAAAATTCAATTTAATTTCTTTGTTTTTGAACCATACTTATCAAATTGCAGGATCCTACCTAGTTTTCTTATGTGATTTGTTTCCTAGTTTATCCTGCCATCTTCAAAGATTTATGCAAAAATATTTCCGTACACTCTTTGGAAAATAACCATTTAGTTTAAATAAATTATTTTTAATTTAATTGTTCCATTTTGGGACATATGACAATAAAACACTAAATAATTGAAATGTTGAACTGGATCTTTATGTGAAAACGTTTAATTTTACTTTTTTCTGTCACATGATCTATGTCTTGCAATTTGTGCTCGAGGTCTTACCATTATTTTCCTCACTGATTTCTCCACCTGTGTGTAAGATAGTGATAATATGCGGGGATAATATGCAGGGCTCGCTGGTCTGCGTGGACCCGGTGGGCCGAAGGGCCTGTTTCCACTCTATCTCTAAAACTAAAAACTAAAAAACCTGCTTGTCAGTTTTAAACTTTTTAACTGCCTTTTTACTTCCTTGTCATCAATATTGATCACAAAGGTAGTGGTTCTGGTATTGGTGGAGAGCCTCACTCCAGTCTTAGAAATGCCTGATAATCATTACTGTTTCCTGTCTCTAATGACCCATGTTGCCATTGCTCTTTAGTTTAATGGAAGTGAATTTTGCTGATGTAGATGTTCCACATTGCTCTAATCAACATTGACTATTATGTCAATCAACGATCAAATGAGCGAAGCACTGTTTATCAAATGAGCGCTGACTGTCCTGATCTAGTAATCCCCAAATCCAAGTGTTCTTTCATTTTTGTCGTCGGTTATCATTTTTAGCAGTTTCCCAGATAAGGGGTGTAGAGTAACTGAGCTTCCTTTTTCAGAGCAAAGTCTAATTGCAATGATCGTATCCTAGTACCAAGTTTATGACAAGTACCACTGTAATTTTTGTTCCCTGTTTCTCTCACATCCAAGAATACATTACATCAATACTTTTAAATATTGATTGCCTTTTCTCCTTGGCAAACATATTTTTTTATCTATCCAGTTAGTTCAGCTTTCTTCTTACTGTCATTGGCAGGATTTTCTTTCTTAATTAAAAAAATCTCCAAATATTTAGTGTTTCTACCACCAAATATCAATCTGTACATTTGTCTCTCATTGTCGCCACCCTTTACCTACCTTCTGTTTATATTTTGAATAACTTTGAAAGATTTTGAAACTTTATTCCAATATTCAAAATTCCACTTCAGTGGATGTGACAAATCGAGGATGGTAGGATGTTATTAATCTACTAGAATGTGCAGATGGAAATTAATAAAGATATTAGAGCTGATACATTTAGATAATAGGGGTAAGGAAAGGCAAAATATACTTAGTGATGCAATTCTGAATTGTGTGGAACAGGAACAACAATCTTTGGAAGTGCCTGCACGTATAGAGAACATAGTAAAGAATATGAGCCCCCCAATTTTGTGAAGAGTTAGTGAGCATTTTGTGTAGTTCTGGGTATAAAGAGTGCAGAATTGATTAACCAGAATAACTCCAGGAGTGAGGGATTTCAATGCATGGAGATTGAGGGGAATTCAAAGTTGTCAAAGGTAAGATGGGATGGACCTATTGATGGAAGAGTCAAAAGGGCAAAGGACCAGAGGAGTTAGAATAATCAATGATAAAAGAACCAGAAGTTTTAAATACATTTTTTTGCCATGTGGATACAAATTCAGCTGCAGCATTTAAAACAGAGTTGGGTAAGTACCTGGAAGGAAATAGTTTTCAGGGAAATAGAACTAGATGTATTGCTCTTGCAGAGCTGGTATAGGCTTGAAGTGTTGATAACCTGTTTGCATGCTACAAATGTTAAATGATAAGTGCAAAAGCAGAGGAGTTATGCCTAACCTTTTAAGAGTTCTGAATGGATCAAAGCGAAGGTGTGTACACTATTGGTCATCCACCAGGATGTGAAGGCCACTGAGCATGCAGCAGAAGCTTCAAGAATACTTCTAAGCATGAATGTGAAGTTATGGTTGATCTGCATGGAGTAAAGGAAGTTTTGGGGACATTTGACAAAGGTGTACAAGCTTATGGAGTGCAAGAGATCACAGATGCTGGAATCTTGAACAAAATGCTGGGGGAACTCAGCGGGTCAGGCAGCATCTGTGAGGGGAAATGGACAGGTGACCTTTTGGACCAGGACCCTTCTTTGGACTGATGGAGTAGAGGGAGATAGTAGGGTGAAGTGAGAGGAAGGGGTGGGACAGGAACTGGCATGTGATAGGCAGATTCAGGTGAGGAGAGATTGATTGGCAGATGTCATGTGGAGGGAGGTGGCTGGATCTAAATCCTGGAGCTCCCAATCCAAATATTATGTAGAGGAACCTTTACAGAACAATGGCAGCAATTCACGGTCAACATTTTGAAGGAATTTGCCGATGAGCAATATATGCTGGCCTTGGCAGTGATATCCAGATTGGGCACTGTCTGGATTTGGAATCATTTGGGTGTAAATGAGCCTGGTTATCTCACCTGTTGTATGATCTGCTACCCAAAATAAACATCCAATATATTGTTTTCTGGTGTTTTAAATCTCCAACGTTCCTCCCAGTCTCCACTCCTGATCGCCAATGAGCAAAAACGTGTATTTTGAAGACTAATTTTGTCTGCTATATACCTGGCTGCTGTTCTGCAGTGGATTTGTAAAATGTTGGTAGAATATTCTTGGGTTCACCATGGGCACTGCCTTGGATAATTTTGAGTAGGTGCTGGCAATATGTTTATAATTTTCCATAGAATTAAAGGTCTGGATGTTATGGTGCTTGCACTGCAGAAGAGTCTTGAAGTTATTTTGTGGTAACTGTTTGAGATTAGATCAAGGATGTATGTGGTCAGATTCCTAAGATGCTGGTGGATATTTTTTAATGTATTTTCTGAGGAGAAAAATGATTGGAAAGCCAAAACACATTATTAAATGGTCAAACCTGGCAGTTTACATGCTTTCTGCATATATAGTCATAGAGGTTGGAGACTGATGAGGAGTCAGTTGTACTTACTAAATCCTAAAAATGCCTTCAGTACATCTGGTGGTTTCAGGAAAATAAATGCCTAAAAAACAGAAATAGGATTTTTGAAGGCTTACTTCTTCCTCAAATCTAATCTTTCAGTTGGCCAGCAATATAGGTAATCAGCAGTCACGGGAGCTGATGAAAGAATGATAATCTCAAAAACAACCCCATATATCAAGCAGCATAAGAACTTGCACAAATCCTTAACATTTGTTCTAATCTGATTGGAGGTCTTGATATTTTGACCTAATAGTGGATAGAATCCAAATATTTTTAATGAAATATTTCAATAGGTATGTTAGTTTAAAAAATATCCACGGCCACTTGCTAGATAAATTACTAAATTTGAGCGAGCTTATTGGTCACAATAATGTGATGTCATACTCGGTTGAAAATCAGCTCATGGCTGCACACAATAAACAGCACCGCATATGGTTTTGTAAATCTGTTTTGCCGTAGCAATGCATTAACGTCTTCACTTAAGTGAAGGAAGCTAGATATCAATGTCAGGAGGATTATAGCAGTGCTGATATTTGCACTAAAACCTGTTATCCATCACTTTGCAACTTTTACCTGGGTGGATGCTGAAAGGTAGTGTTTATACACAATGTTAAATGTTTCTGTAATTATTTCATTGATTTAATTGAAATACATGAATGACAGTATGTTGTAGGTAGTAAAGTTTTATATTTAACAAGTACACAAGTCAATAATATATCAAAATTTGAGGTGAACCTATTTTTCTCTTAATCCCTCCTCCCCATTCCTCAAGCCAATGGTTCAACTGTCTAGCTTTGCAATCCTTATTTTTACATAAATAGATTGGGATGATCCTCCAGATAAATCTCTTGTGGCAATGCCCTGTATTCACTGTAGATGAAACAAAAACAATTGGAAATCTGCAGTGGAATTAAATTGGAATTTCGATCACAGGAATCAATTAAAAACAATTGGCCAGATCTGAAATATTTTAGCTGTCATTCTGTTCATTAATAACATTAATGTCTAATGTTATTCATAATAGATTGATTATTTATTGTAATTTGACTGTGGAAATTACAATCCTAGTTAAAATTTATAAAATTGAAGATGTGGAGAAAATGCCAGAATAGAATAAATATATTAATGAAGCTCAGTAATGCTGCTAAGACTGAAGAAGGGTCTCGGCCTGAAACGTCACACATTCTTTCTCTCCAGAGATGCTGCCTGGCCCGCCGAGTTACTCTAGCTTTTTGTGTCTATCTTCAAGGAACATTCATCTTTTATTATATTTATTCGTGGTATGTGGGAGTTGCAGGAGTACTTGCATTTATTGCCCAATCTATTTGTCTTCAGAGGGACTCCAGTAGTTTGGGTGGGGTGTTTTATTAATGTTCTTTTTTTGATCCGAATGTCATTGGCAAGGTTAGCATTTATTAACCATCTGTAACTGCTCTTGAGAAGGTGGTAGCAAGTCGCCTTTTGAATTGTTTCAATCCTTCCGGTGGAGGTATTTTATTAGCTTTGGGTCAAAGCCATGATAGGTGATATTTCCAAGACAGGATGGTTTGTATTTTGGGAGGGAACATGCAAATGGTGCAGTTGCCGTGTGCCTCTATGGTGATAAACATTGTGGCTTTAGGAGGTGCTGTTGGAGTAACTGCAATGTATTTTGTGCATGGTAGACTTGCAGCGAGTGTGCATCAGCGATGCAGGGAATGAATGTTCAGAGTTGGTATGAATCAGACAGACTGTCCTGTATGTTATCGTACAGCTTGAGATTATTTGAACTTTAATCTTTCAGGCAAGTGGTGTGTAGTCTGTCACATCCCTAATTTGTATCGTGTAAAGGATTTGGGATGTCAGAAGGTAGATCTCACCCAGTCTATGTACAACCTGCTCCTGGTCTTGTAGCCACAGTGGCTAGTCCAGGTGAGTTTTTCATTGAACGATGGTAAAATGATTAAATGTCAAATATAGGTTAGACTCTGCTTGAAATGGTAATTGCTGGCATTTTAATGCTATGAATGTTTCTTGTCACATATTGTGTCAATTTTGTTGCATTCAGACAAGGATTGCTTAGTTTTTAAAAGATTGGCAAATGGTATTGAACATTGTACAAACTTCCACATTTCTGACCTGATGAGAGGTGGGGTCTCTTGTTCCTCAGGGCAGTAACATCGACGACAAGCCAACAACGACGTTTTCCTTTTGTATGAAGTACATTTACAACCACAGCAATGTTTTCCTTTTTGATGCCCAGTAATGTCTATTTTGCTTGATGCCACACACAGTCAAATGTAACCTTGTGTCAAGAGCATTCAGTCTTATCTCACCTGTGGTATTTGGCTCTGGTCCATATTTAGACATGTGGTTGTGATGAAATCCATAGTGAAGTGGGTTTAGTAAGTTCTAGAGAGCCAGTTTAGTAAACTGAGATGTTATCTGGTCCCTTAAATTTTGGTGTATCTGATGTTCTTAAACATTGACGGGAATTTAAGTGACAGACTAGCATCTGTGATGGTGGTGATGTCAGGAGGAAGCTGAGATGGATTCTTTGATAGTATTGGCTGAATATGGTTATGAATGCTTCAGCCTTTAGCATTTTGGGCCCTTTCATCATCGAGGAAGGGGATGACCTTGGAGCCATTGCCTCCTAAAAGTTTTAAAACCACCATTCATGACTGATGCGATGTGATGAGACTGCAGAGCTTACTTATTCACATTGCATATGGGCGTGTTCAACAAAATCAGATTTACCTTTTACAAACTAGAATGTCTAGTTTTTCTGGTGGCAGTTGGGAAGTTGCAGGCCATACTCAAAGGGTATATGGTTAATATAGAAGGTAATGATAACAGCTAGAATCAGCCTCTAAACTTGTTTCAAATGTGACTTATAATCAGTAATTGAAGCAAGAAATTGCAATTCTCTGCAATTTCTTGTATTCTTAGGGAGAGCTGTTAACAAACCAAGCTGTGATAGGATGCTTTCTACGGTGCATCTGTAGAAGTTAGTAAGAGTTTTTGGAGGAATGCCAAACTTCCTTAGTCTAATGGGGAAGTAGAGGCATTAGTGTGCTTTCTTGACAGTAGTAGTTTCGATGTGGTTGGTTAACGACAAATGGTTGGTGATGTTTACACGCAGGAACTTGAAGCTCTTGATCATCTCCACTTCGGCACTATTGATGCAGACTGGAGCGTGTATAGCACCTCGCTTCATGAAGTCATTAAGTGGCTCCTTCATCTTGCGACATTGAGGGAGAGGTTGCCTTGACACCATGTTACTAAGCTCTCTATCTCGTTTTGTACTCCGTCATTATGCGAGAGCCAGCCCATTGCAGTGATGCCCACTGAAAACTTGTACATAGAGTTGGAGCAGAATTTGGCAGCATAGTTGAGAGCATATGAGTTGTATAATAAGGGGCTTAGAACGCATTCTTGCATAGCACCAGTGTTGAGAATTATTGGGGAGAATGTTTACTTGCATATCCTCACTGATTATGCTCTATGGGTGAGGAAGTCAAGCATCCAAGACTACAGCATGTACAAATTTGCAGGTGCATTATGGCTAGATTGGTCCTATGCCTAAAATATACTTTTATAGTTCAAAGGTTCAAAGGTCTTTTATTGTCACATGACCAGTGATATGCAAATTACCATTATTTGCAATAATTACCACATGCATATGCTAATTCGCAGATTGTTGCAATTAAATGTTAGAAGAGCTTTTCTGAATCATTAAGTAGTGTTTTGCTGCAGGAAATCTACAGATCAACACAACTTTGACTTAATATGAAATCATTGCGCAACAAAATTGGGCATTGGATCGCTTAATTGTTTGCAACTGATTCACCTATTTAGGTTTAGGTGTTTTGTTTACAAAACTTCAAAAATCTTTATTGCAGTCCCATGAAAATATTACAGAGTTCATCTGTCATATTCAATATTGGGGTTAGTGTGTTTTTGATTTTCATGCTTCACGTTAGTTTTGATTTTTTGAGTAATATACTTTTAATATCCAACTGGTGACTGATTTTGAACAACATTTAAGAAAACAGTGTTAGAAGTCTGAAATAGCAAAGTAACAGAATATACCAATCAGCTAAAAAATTATAAAGGTGAATTGTAACATTTAGTGATCCATGTCTAAAATCCCATAATCTTTTAAGGTTCAAATTATCGTCCATGATATTTTTAGTAATTAATTGAAAAATACTTATTTTTTTAAAAATTGGCAAATAGATTAATTTCTTGTATTGCACATCTAATACATATTTAGAATCAATGGTAGCTACAGGACAGGTTTAAGATTGTTCAGGTCTGAATGACTTTTGCCTTATTTAATTATAGTTTTGTTTGGACTAAGGTAATGTGTGCATGTGTAAGATAGCAAAATACTGCAGTATCCTGCAACTTACTGTAAAACACTGAGTTTAAGTTTTGATTTATAAAACAAAATTTAAAATTAGTTCACAGATCTGCCAAAAAGGCAAGTATGTACTTGGTTTGGAATCCATGGTTTTAATGGGTAATTGACATTTTCGAAATTGTTTGCTTTTAAATCTCTTATTTTGTGATTCAAATAGTTTGAACATTTTAAGTGTTTAAAAAAGCTAATTGTCATTGTATGCATGCGGTATGCTATTGATTGTGTTTTTATTGTCCCGCTGCAAATAGCTGGTCAGCACTAATTAGCTGGGCATCGATCTACAGTAAGTTAAAATACTGTAGGTATTAAAAGTGTTAAATTGATAATTTGATGCCAGAGCTATCACAGATCTGCAAGATTTACTAATATCCCCTGGCTCAGTAACTCATTCCTCGTTGAATGTTTATGCAATACTAATGACACAAATTAATTTTGCTTCCTGAAGAACACAATAACTCAAAAATACTTTTAATGAAAATATTGGAATCTCTTCAAAAGTTATTTCAAAAATCTTGGCCATATCTCCAAGTTCTTTTGTGAGGAATATTGAACTTCATCAGCATTCTGTTTAATTTCTTGATTTTGTTTTTCTTTCTAGTTATTAAAAAATTATTCATGGCGAGTAGAGAGCCAAAATACAACTTGGTGCGAGAATTGGGACGTGGCAGTTATGGTGTAGTATATGAAGCAGTGGTGACAAAGACTGGAGCACGGGTAGCAGTGAAGAAAATTCGGTGCCATGCACCCGAGAATGTGGAGCTGGCCTTGCGAGAATTTTGGGCATTAAGCAGCATCAAGACAATTCATCCTAATGTGATCCATCTAGAGGAGTGCATTTTGCAAAAAGATGGGGTGCTGCAAAAGATGACTCATGGATCATCATCTTCCCACTATTTAAAGGTAAAATATTGCATGCTAATCCTGGTATTTTAATAATGGTGTGCAAATTGGGAATTGATGCAAAATATATGCTGTAAACATATTCTGATTGTTCATGTTTAGTTCTTTAATTAAACGATTATCTTGTGAATCTCTTTCAAAGATACATCTTCCTTAATGTAGATACTCGATTTAGTATCTAGATATGGAAAGAGGATTGGCTCTGGAATTTATTTATTGGATGTAGCTTATGTGCTTTAATGAAATTTGCCATATTTACCATAGCATGTTAAATGGCAGATGCTCACTTAAATTTCTATGATTATCTCTGTTTAGCAATACCTGGATTTTGTCAGAAGAGTTTTTCTTTCGTCATGGGATGTAGATGTCACTGGCATTAACTGGAACCACTTAATTGCTTTCTCAAAATTATCAGTAACATTAAAAATAATCCATCAAGTCTATTGTGGTTTCTCCAGCATAATGTTCATATGCAATTCCTCTGCATGAGAAACCAAATATTACTGAAGTGCTCTTATAACAATGTCTTGGCAAATCATTTGGCCGGTCAAGCATGGATGTAGAATAAAGCTTTTTTTGCATTTTCCTTTAGCTTCCAACTTCTGGTTTTAAAATACTGGGCTAATCAATTAAATACTATAAACAAATATGTTGTTAATCTTATGGTTTCATGTTACATTGAACCAGGAGTAGGCCGATCTATAAAATCATGGTGGATATTTTGCCATTTTCTCCGGAGATGCTGTCTGACCTGCTGAGTTACTCTAGCATTTTGTGTCTATCTTTCGTATAATCCAGAATCTGCAGTTCCTTTTTATTACATTTTAGATATTTTGCATCAATGCCACATTTCCATCATCAACCCCACAATATCCCAATTCCCTTTATCTTAGTAAAAAATTAATTGACTGATAATTTGGCTTGTATTGAGGATGATGCTTTTTACGTTTGGGTGCAATTCTAAGGTTTACACTTTAAAGTAATTGTGATATTATTAAGTGACATTTTCAGAAAAATATTACTATATAAACTAGTATTGAATACATGTAATAGATGAGTATAATTTTAACATTTGAATATTGCAGCAATTTACATTGTGGACAAAAATGGGACTTATTTGAAAGTTTATATTCTTTGCGATAGGGGCATGTTATCTTAGACAAACTATTTTTGTTTACTTTTAAAGCTGGTGGAGACGTCACTGAAAGGCGAACTAAGCTTTGATTCCAGGAGCTCATACTACCTCTGGCTTGTAATGGATTTCTGTGATGGTGGAGATATGAATGAATATCTACTTTCGCGAAAACCAAACCGTCGGACCAACATTAGTTTCATGCTGCAGCTCAGCAGTGCCTTGGCTTTTTTGCACAAAAATCAAATTGTGCACCGGGACCTGAAGCCAGATAATATATTGATCACTGAAACCAAATCAGAAGCTGAAGGAGGAGGTCCTATTCTAAAAGTGGCAGACTTTGGCCTAAGTAAAGTGTGCTCAGGTTTGGGAACAGATCAAAAGGAACCGGTTAATGTTAACAGGTGCTGGCTTTCTACAGCTTGTGGGTCAGATTTTTATATGGCACCTGAAGTTTGGGAAGGTCATTACACAGCTAAAGCAGACATCTTTGCACTGGGCGTCATCATTTGGGCCATGTTGGAAAGGATTACCTTTATAGATTCAGAGACAAAGAAAGAACTATTAGGAGGCTATGTACGTCAGGGGTCAGTGATTGTGCCCCTTGGTGAAGCACTGTTGTTAAATCCCAAGATGGAGCTTAACATTCCTGTGAAGAAGAAGTCTATGAGCGCTGGAATGAGACAGCTAATCAAGGAAATGCTAGCAACAAATCCACAAGATCGACCTGATGCTTTTGAACTAGAACTGAGGATATGTAAAATCACATGCAGAGAGTGCAGCCGGACTGCGTAAGTCTGAGTGCATGTGAAAATAACTTGTATTGAACTTTACCAGATGTTTTTAAATTGTCAGTAAATTTTGTTTTTTTGCCAAGCCCATGCCCGAAAGTGTACATTGACATAGTTAGCTGAGATTTTATTATGCAGTTCTAAACATGCTGCTGTTCTTTGGTACCCACATTTTGAAAGCAACCGCACTACTGTTACTTTGTCAGGTCTCATTTGACAAATTATTTGAGCCCGTCTTTGTCCCTTAACCTTACAAGTCATTTATTGAATGTGTAATTGCTGAAGGGTGTAATGTGATGTATGCAATACTCTATTTTTATGGAGGGATGTTCTTTGGGGATTTTAGTAGACTTTTATTTTTGCAGAATATCTGAAATATCTCATGGTCATTACTTTTTCATGAGTTCACTTTCTTTTCCCCTTTGGCTTATTTGTGTATTTATCTTTTCCACCATACCACCTTGACAGATACCACTTGACTGAGCAGTCTTAAATCAAATCCAAAATGGTACTTTATGCCGAAAATGATTTTAAAATCCCAAAGTATTTTAAAATAAACCTTATTTTTATTATATTTTGATTTATTTTTTTCTCTCTCCCATCCTTTTCCACACCCTTGAAAACTGACACCCACCTGATCCATCATGGGTTCCTTTTGTTAGTGATGCCAGGTTTTCAATGATTGGTTGCCTTTCGTGCAATTTTTTATGTCAAAGTGATCTCTACTTGGGAAGTATTTGGCATGAGTGACCATACTGAAGAGAACTTGCTCTTGCATTGATCTATATCTTAACTTAGTTCAGTTGAAATGATGACACTTTACCCCCATTGTATTTTTGTAACTAATGATGCAATTGGTATATTTACCAGCAAAACGTGCACGCACATGTTGATTCTGGGTGGTGTCTGAATTTTTGTGTGTAACCCTTGCACGTGAGAGACAAAGTCAAACATGTGAGTTATATGGATAACATAACACAGGATAAGGGAAGAGTTTACACAAGGGTAATGCTGATATTTTCTCCTTAAATGAAAATATAGAATTATTTAAAGGTGTTTTATTTTGAAGCATCTGACTATTCTATTAACACTTCAATGTCATTGCCATGTTGCTGTATTTGGAGCACTGTACATGGAATCCATAGGTCAAAAGAAGCTACTTACAAAGGACAATGGCCATGATAATGATATAATGAATTACTTTAGACTAGTTAAAAAAAATTCAAGGCACTATCTTAAGTGGGTTACCTTTCTACTGAAAACACAAGTGTATTAAACTATATAAAGTTTACTGTGAAATTTGTAAGATTGTGTAATTTATTCTAAATGTAAAATGTACAAATAAAGTTATGAAAACATAATCCTGCATTAATGAAGTTTCATAATCAAAATGCACAGTTGGCTGACTAAGAATTTTGGCCAGTTCATTTATTGGGAGTCAATTTTCTACAAGCTTGTTTGTTTGAGGACAAATGGAAACAATGGATCCTAGGCAAATGGAGTGAAGGTGCCTAATGGGATGGATGGGTCTGCTCCATAAAAACACTAGCACGCTCCTTAATACCATCCCGAATCTGCTGCGCCACTTTGACCTTTTGTGCGCCAAAGGTTTCCTGGAGTCGGTGTGGATATTGCTTTTTTTTTAGGCTTTTAGTGGATCTTTGAATTATTTTCCTATATCCACCAGGTAGTTTCTTCCTTGTTTCAGGAATTGATGCCAAGCATACAAATTTCATAGTCTGTCCAATAGATCTTACAGTCCAAGTCCATAGCTCTCTAAGAGTAGCAACACACGTAGATAAAAGATGGTGTATAGTCTATCTGCCTTCATTGGTTGGGGGATTGAATATAAGAACTTTGGTTAGGTGGCATTTGGAGTATTGTGTGCATTTCTGGTTGCACATTACGGGAAGGATGTGGAGGCTTTGGAGAAGGTGCAGGAGGTTTTCCAGGATGCTGTCCGCATTAGTGGATTTTAGCGATAAGGAGAGGTTGGACAAACTTGAATTGTTTTCTTTGGAGTGTCGGAGGTCGAGTGGAGACCTAATCGAAATTCATAAAATTTTGAGTCATGAGTAGGGGAGACATTCAGAACTTGTTTCCCACGGTGAAAATGTCAAAGAGAGCGTAGCTATAAGTCCAACAAAGAAAGTGTAAAGATGATGTGCAGGTGAGGGTTTTTTTCCACTGTGGTAGGTGCTTTGAACACAGGAGTGGTGGTGGAAACAGATGTGAATGATGGTGTTGTGTGTGTCTTTAAGATAGACACATAAATATGCAGTGAATTCAGGGATATGGAGCATGTGCGGGCAGAAGATATTTGTTTAGAAAAGCATCATGATTGGCACAGACATCATGGGCCAAAAGGCCTGTTCCTGTGCTGTACTGTTCTATAGTGTAACATTGCCACTGAGCATAACTATGGCTTGAACACTGAGTAAATTAGCCAAGGAGAGGACATAGATGTTAGTTTTATTATCTTTCCAGTGAATTTCATGGGTTTAAATTGTTGGGAATTCAAATTTGTTATATATAAAGCACTGGAAAGACCCAAAGCCCTGGTCCTAGGCTCTCTGTAGGTGTTGAATTTGGATTCTGCCTGAAGATGACTATATAGGACTACTTGGGCAAGTGTATGTGCCCTTTTTCCATCTCTAATGCTGTCTCTCTCATGTTTCTCCACTCTTCACATTCTCTTCCGCAACAATGCAGCATTTTCCTGAAATGTGGTTTGAAGAATAAAAAGCTAAAATGTTGCTGGATTAGGTGGATCAATGCTTAGAGAAAAGATGTGAGAAATTGAGATAAGTAACATTGTCAAACAATATCCAGATTTCAAGTTTACTCCACAATAAAATCAAAGGCTAATCAATACTGTCATGAAACATGCTAAAAGTTGGTACAAGTAGATTTAAATCATTCTTGTTAATTTCTTATCATAGAATCATGCAGCATGGAAATTGGACCTTGGGCCCAACTTGCCCATGCTGACCAGGATGTCCCATCTACACGAGCCCCACATGCCCACGTATGGCCCATATTCCTCTAAACCTTTCCTACCCATGTACCTGTCCAAATGTCTTTTAAATCCTGTTATAGTACCCACCTCAACAACTACCTCTGGCTACACGTTTCATATACCCACCACCCTTTGAAAAAATTGCTCCTCAGGTTCCTATTAAATCTTTCCCTTCTCACAAACCTGCGTCCACTGGTTCTTGATTAATCTACTCTGCGTAAAATACTCTGCATTTACCCTATCTATTCCCCTCGTGATCTTATATATCTCTATAAGATCACCCCTTATCCTCCTGCACTCCTGGGAACAAAGTCCTAGCCTCCCCATCCTCTCCATATAGATCAGGCCCTTAAGTCCTTTTTCTTTTAATGTAGTTCATATTTCTTTACAACTTAGAAGGCCATGCATCCCATTGATGAACGTTGGCTGTTAGAGCAACCACACCAGCCCATTCCCCAGGCAACTAATTAGTTCCACATATGCTAGATGCAATTCGCTTAACAGCTAGCACGTCTTTGAGGTGTGGGAGGAAGGCAAGGCAATAAAGCTCTCCTTGGGGAAACCCATTTGATCACAGGGTGAACATAAAAACTAAACAGGCAGCATTGGTGGTGGGGTTTTTTTCGTCAGAGGTGAGACTTGAGGTAAGTCTTACTGGTTAGCCTTCTAGATAAATTTAAAAGTTTGCATACTAACAGCCACTTCCAGCAAATGTTTTGTCCTGATTATGATAAATTCAACCGAAGAGTCTACTGAACAAAGCAGAAAGACATTTACCAGTAAACTCTGCAACCTCTGCCATTGGAAATAAATGAAAACAAAACACAATGCTAAGTCCATCTACAAATTTGGAAAGAAAAAAAAGTTGAAGAGCATATCTGAAAGTAGTTTATAAGATTAGAAAAGGGGCTCTTGTGAAGAAAAAGTTAAAACAACATAATTAACATTTCCCAAAAAGTTAATTTGCAAGTCGAATCAGTAGTAAGGAAGGCAAATGCAATGCATTTATTTCAAGAGGACTAGAATATAAAAACAGGAATATAATGCTCAGGCTTTATAAGACACGGGTCAGATTTTTTTTTTCAAGCATTATGAGCAGTTTTGGGCTCCGTATCTCAGGAAGGATGTGCTGGCTTGGAGAGGGTCCAGAGGAGGTTTACGAGAATGATCCCAGGAATGATTGGGTTAACATATGACAGCACTGAGCCTGTACTCGCTGGAGTTTAGAAGGATGAGAGGGGACCTCATTGAAACTTACCGAATAGTGAAAGGCCTGGAGGGAATGAATGTGGAGACGATGTTTCCACTAATGGGAGAGTCGAGGACCAGTCTGAATAAAAGGACAATTTGGAAAAGAGATGAGGAAGAATTTCTTTAGTCAGAGACAATAGACAATAGGTGCAGGAGTAGGCCATTTGGCCCTTCGAGCCAGCACCGCCATTCAATGTGATCATGGCTGATCATTCTCAATCAGTACCCCGTTCCTGCTTTCTCCCCATACCCCCTGACTCCGCTATCCATAAGAGCTCTATCTAGCTCTCTCTTGAATGTATTCAGAGAATTGGCCTCCACTGCCCTCTGAGGCAGAGAATTCCACAGATTCACAACTCTGACTGAAAAAGTTTTTCCTCATCTCTGTTCTAAATGGCCTACCCCTTATTCTTAAACTGTGGCCCCTGGTTCTGGACTCCCCCAACATTGGGAACATGTTTCCTGCCTCTAATGTGTCCAACCCCTTAATAATCTTATACGTTTCGATAAGATCCCCTCTCAGAGGGTGGTGAATCTGTAGAATTCATTACTACATCCGGATGTGGCGGCAAAGTCAATGGATATTTTAAAGCGGAGATTGACAGATTATTGATTAGCATGGGTGTAAGGGGTTATGGGAAGTTGGCATGAGAATGGGGTTGAGAGGGAAAGGTAGATCAGCCATGATTGAATGGTGGAGTGGAGTTGATAGGCCGAATGGCCTAATTCTGCTCCTTGAACTTATGAACGTAGCTGAATATATTGTGGCAAGATGTCTAAGATCTTATACTCGTGAGAGAAAGTGCTCCAAGAATCTAAAGGGGGCCTGAGAATCTAGAGGGGAATTGGTGACCTTGGTCTCTTGTGGAAAAAAAGAGGTTATAATTATGAAAATATTAAAAAAGAGGCTCAGAGAGTGGGAGTTTGTAATTATTTTATAGAAATGATTTTTTTTACTAATTTGCACAAATGTATAGCCTAGTAAAGCAAAATGCAGATTCATAGAATTTGTAGTCTAGAAACTATAATTTGTCTTTGTGTTCCACATGAGCTTCCTTCCAAACCCAATTTAATCTAATCCTATCTGCTTATTTTCTTTAAGAAAATAACTACAGATGCTGGTACAAATTGAAGGTATTTATTCACAAAATGCTGGAGTAACTCAGCAGATTAGAAAGGTCCTTTGTCCTGCCCCCCTGACATCAGTCTGAAGAAGGGTCTCAACCCGAAACATCGCCCATTCCTTCTCTCCTGAGATGCTGCCTGACCTGCTGAGTTACTCCAGCATTTTGTGAATAAATACCTGCTTTTTTTCTTTTCTCACTTGTGTCCATGAAAGCAGATTCAATAATAGCTTTCAAAAATGAATCGAATAAATGATTGGAGGGCAGGGTACTTTTGAAGACAGATTCACTAATTGCATTCAAAATGGAATTCTTTGAGTACGTAAAAATCTGTGGAATACCTAACTTACAACATTAAAACATGTTGTAATCGGCGTTTTTTTAAACTAACCATATCAGCTAAAAAATCCTTTGAATTTTCTGGGTAAATGACTGAGGATTTCTTTTCTGTAGACCTATTAGTGCGTAACTAAAATATTGGGTAGAGCCAAAGGTACATGTCATAGTTCACAGAGTGGATTGTAATTTTACAAGTGCTTTTCTGGCCCTAAGCCCTTACAATGCAACCTGATTTGAAGCAAGAGTTAATGAAACAAATGCAAAGTCTAAGTCAGCCAGGATTTAAATGATTAACCAAGTGCAGTATTGTTATTTGACTTATCCAATCTAAATATGAAAAAATGGGTACTTGTTTACACAGTGTAAAAGATTAGCTTGACGTGATTGCTGCATCAAATGTAATTGGGCTCTTGGATTTGAAGGACCCAATTGGAGGATGTCTAGCTGTTAAATTAACTCGACATAATCTGCTCAAGTTTAATTGTTATGTACCACTGAACGGAAATCCCATATTAGGTGAAGCTTTATTGATCTTTAATGACCACTGGGGAATCGGTGAGTCTAAAGTACTCATTGAATGATGAACAGCAGTGATTTTTTTGATTTTTTTAAATGAACTGCCAAAGGTTGCAATGTGCACTCTGGTTAAAGACGTTCTGAATATGAAAATGATGAAGAAATGCATCACAACCACTCTTCCATTAGGGAGGTTATAACTAGGTAAAAATAATGAGAGTCTCTAAAATTTGTTGGTAATTTGGGAAGAACTTCTTTCCTGGAGAGTGGGAATTATTCCCTGTGATAGTTAAGTCATAGAAAATTCCCACTCTCCAGGAAAGAAGTTCTTCCCAAATTACCAACAAATTTTAGAGACTCTCATTATTTTTACCTAGTTATAACCTCCCTAATGGCTCAATAGTTTAGGTTTCATAAAATTCAGGTTCTTTGCCACTTTAAAATCTCCTGACAGAAGGAAATTCAGTCATTCGATAGTTAATGCTGCAGCACAACCAGGAAATGTGTTCTGAGTTTGGGAATAGTAGTTTTGGCGTATATGATTGGTCGGAAGCTGAAATGCAACATTTAAAGTACACCAGGTTCACTGACCGCCTATCCGTAACTTGCAGTTTCAGTGGTTTCATTATCAACAGAACAGGGAGCTGTGGTTTATCCAGATTAGGAGGAGGTGGAGCCAATCATTTCCTCCCTGCCTTCAGGCTTCTTTCTAGAGTGGCTTTGGGTAAAGCAGTTCTGCATTCCACATTTTTAAGTACTGCAGGAACACAGGACAGGGGTGTCAGGGGCTGTGGGGAGGAGGCAGGAGAATGGGGTTAAGAGGTAGAGATAGATCAGCCATGATTGAATGGCAGAGTAGACGATGGGCCGAATGGCCTAATTTTGCACCTATCACTGATGAACATGACAGTTAATTCACTTGAATTGTGCCAATTCGTATGATCCCAATCTATTAAGGCTTGACAACCCCATGGACCAGTGCACACAATGCATAGATTGCTTACAATTGCATGAATCCTTTGCAGTCGTGTGGCTCCCAATGTCCTATTGGCCTCAGTTCTGCTGTTTGTGAAGCTGAACAGTCTGAGAGTTGGGATTAGGCTGCGGATGACAAAGTAAAGCCATATCCACAGACCATTCTGTACCTTCTGGCATCAGGTACCAATGGCTTTTTATTTTAGTTTTATGTGTAAATGATTTTTAATTATCATTAGATTGAACCTATGTAAATCAAGAAATCTCAAATAGAAAAAACATCATACTAATTTAATGAGGACGAGTGACCCTATTCAAGTGAATGGAGCACTGCCAGATGGGCCAGCAATGGTTGACAAAGCTGCAGACCACATACAAAATGGAAGATAGATACAAAATGCTGGAGTAACTCAGCGGGACAGGCAGCTTCTCTGGATAGAAGGAATGGGTGACGTTTCGGGTTGAGACCCATCCTCAGACTGAAGAAGGGTCTCGATCCGAAAGGTTACCCATTCCTTCTATCGAGAGATGCTGCCTGTCCTGCTGAATTACTCCAGCATTTTGTGTCTGTCTTCTGCATATACAGTTACTCCCTTCATCATATTTCACAGAAGCCATAAACACCTATATTCTAGAAACATGGAACTGCAGATACTGGTCCACACAAAAGGGCACAAAGTGCTGGAGTAACTGAGCGGGTCAGGGCATCATCTCTGGACAATATGGAAAGGTGACTGTGCTGGAATCCTTTGCAGACTGACTGTAAAGGGGAGGGACGGGGTGGGGGGGGAGAGACGGGGTGGGGGGGGGAGGGATGGGGTGGGGGGGGGAGGGACGGGGTGGGGGGGGGGGGGAGCGAGCAAGCTGGAAGAGAACTACCGCTTTCTTTCCCCTCCCCAAACTCCTACATTCTGTTTGACCCGCTGAGTTACTCCAGCACTTTGTGCCCTTTTGTGTAGACCAGTATCTGCAGTTCCATGTTTCTAGAAAAAAGCCTGAAGGCAGGGAGGAAATGATTGGGTCCACCTCCTCCTAATCTGGCTAAACCACAGCTCCCTGTTCTGTTCATAATGAAACCACTGAAAACTGCAAGTTACGGATAGGCGATCAATGAACCTGGTGTACTTTAAATGTTGCATTTCAGCTTCTGACCAATCATATACGCCAAAACTACTATTCCCAAACTCGGAACACATTTCCTGGTTGTGCTGCAGCATTAACTATCGAATGACTGAATTTCCTTCTGTCAGGAGATTTTAAAGTGGCAAAGAACCTGAATTTTATGAAACCTAAACTATTGAGCCAAGATTTCTAATGGTTTGCCCGCTAGGGTAGAAAGTTATCACAAGTTAAAAAGACTGGCCTGGAGAGGAATTGACAGGAAGTGAGTGAGTGTATTACAGTCTGAAGAAGGGTCTCGACCCGAAACGTCACCCATTCCTTCTCTCCTGAGATGCTGCCTGACCTGCTGAGTTACTCCAGCATTTTGTGAATAAATACCTTCGAGTGTATTACAGATGTAAGCGAATGAGCCAGCATCCTTCTACTTTGGCAGAGGTTGCTAAACTTCATGGATTTTGAATATAAAGGACCATGTAATAAAGTGAATAACTTGAGGCAGGGTAGACTCTTCAAAGGTGGGGCGGGGGAAGTAAAATAAAATCAGGGAAATTATCTAGGTGATGGTTTGGAAATAAAGATTTGCCATTTTGACTTTAAGACAATCTGATGCTAATCCTGCAACTGACCACTGGTGGAATGGGACCATAAAATAGACCATCTATTAGATTTGGGGCTTTCTTGGAAGTGGAAGATGTATCCCTGTGTTTTCTCCGTTTGGAAGCTTACAAGGCTTTAATACTTTAATTGTATCCTCCTCCTGGCTTTGCTGGGAGAGCTGGCAAATCAGTCTTGTTTAGGTTTCTCAATCATGCAGTTACCTGAATAGTTCCTCAGCTGGATACAATGTGATTGTGCAACAAAAGGGCATTCTGCCTGAAGCAAAATAGATCAAGGGTTGCATTGTTTAGACAGCATCAGGCAGGTTATATAAAAATAGCAGCTTCAGCTATTACACTAGTTGGGACAGGACGGAAGGGAGTTAAAAATGCAAGCATTTAATAAACACCTGTTGTATACCAATCATACATACTTGTGCATGATTTCATACAGCAGGGCTTTTTTAATATCAAATTTAAAAATATGGATGGTTGAGATCATTAACGAATTTAAATAGTGAAACGTTTTGTGCATTTTTAACGGCGAGCTAAGCCGTCTTTAGGGCTAAGCTCCACTTTGGTCTTTCAGTATCTTGAGATCTGATAAATGATTTCAGTGTCTGAGATCTGATAAATGATCGTGTTTGGCTGTTTTGCATTCCCATGATCATATTGTGGAATGAGTTGGACTGTATCAATTCAGTTTTCAGGTGAATATGTTTAATTCTGAGATAGAAGTTGTTCTGTTTTCTTCGTACTTGTATCAGTGGACAGAAAATCTGATCCTAAAATTTCAGGAGTAGAATTTCTTGGATGGACATTGATGTGTGTTTTAGTTTTTGTTTGGGGAGTGGAGGAGGTAACCCCTTAAATCCTTCTGAGATCCTTCTGATATTTATTCTTCACCCGACACTGCCCCCAAATGTCTGCCGTCTATTTCTCACTATTGATAGCGATCCTGCTTGAAGGTCTTAATTTTGTTTGACTCCTTGGAGGAGTGTGGGGGGAGTCAATGCGCAAGAAATCTAGTTGTAATTTTGCGGCCATCGTTGTAAGTGGAAGCCTTGTTGAATGACCTCCTTTTCAGCCAATTAAACTGCACATTTGTGAAATAAGTTCATAAGTTCTAGGAGCAGAATAAGGCCATTCGGCCCATCAAGTCTGCTCCACCATTCAATCATGGCTGATCTATCTTTCCCTCTCCACCGCATTCTCCTGCCTTCTCCCCATTACCCCTGACGCCCTTACTAATCAAATGTAGTAGCTGTTCCTCAGACAATGGGTTAGGAGTGGAGGAAAGAAGTGTTTGTTGTGGTGAGTGCTCGTCCACCATACTCTAGCAACATTGCTCAGAGTGGATCAGAGTATAAACTGAAAACGTGACCTGTGTCACTCCACTGGCATTCATTTAAAGGAGTTGTTCGCATTTTCTTGCCCGTCTCTAATTGCCCTAAGAAACTGGAGGCAATAACCACAAATCTATCTGGTGCAAATCCTCCTACAGTTTTGAGCACAGAGTGCCAGACTCTGGCCCAGTGACGTTGAAGGAACAGTGCTAGATTTTACTATCAGGAGGATCGGGACTTGGAATGAAACTCCAGGCAGTCGTGCACCCTTGTGATTGGTGCTGTAGTCCTCCCTGCTCTTTGTGGTCATGAATATTGAAAAGGTTGCCCGGGGTTGCCTGTTGAGTAGCAACAGTGCATTTCTTTTTAACGATCTCTAAATTAAATAAATTCTCAGAGCACACTTAGAACATTGAACTGTAAGAAGTTAACATTTAGCTTGCTGCTCTATAAACTGATTGGCATGATGGACAATATTTACTATCTGTTGTGGAAGGACCAGAGATGTGGGATAACTAAACAATTGTAGTACTCTAATTGGGCATAAAGGTAAATTTAATTTGCCATTGACAAAAGGGACCTCTGTTTGAAAGAATTGGAGTGATGGGAATCGGCAAAGCAAGAGGTTGCAGAAGCAACCTAAAAGAAACTGGCACTGCAGCAGGCTTCCTGTGTTTTGCATGTGGCAAGTTAAATGTTAAACAAGCACAGGGAAGTCAAACCATGAACGCAGTGTTATCAACCTCAAGAACGGGTTGGAGGCTGCAGATGCAATAACCTTGAGCAAAAAACCCCCCCAAAGTGCTGGAGGAACAGCAGATCAAGCAGAATCATTGGTGCGAATGGACGGACATTTCAGCTCTGAAGAGAGCCCCCACCTGAAACATCACCTGTCCATTCACTCCACAAATTATCTGTGTTGTAATTTTCTTGGAATAGATTTATCGTTCAATATTTAGAAGGAATTAAAACTGTAGGGAGGAAAAATCTTTACTGGATCTGGGGTATTGGAACAGGTTCAGTGCTTGAAGCAAAATTAATTAGGAATTTAATTTGTGCTGCTCCCATAAATAGAAGGGTTTTTTTTCCGTAGTATCTTTAATTTAAAATGAAGCAGCTTTACCTTCAATCATTCAAAAAACAGAAATTTGTCTTGCGAAAGGTAATTGGTTCCTTCTGATATTTTCAAATGGATTCCATAGTTTGTACAGGACAACATTTTTAATGGAGTATACTGGTTGTTGCAACTACTCAAATTTTAAAATATTTGTCAGTGATACAAAACAGATCGAACTGCATTTTTACATTTGTATTCCTGTATTTTGTTGGAACTTGTGGCAATGTACTGAACTAAACCCCACAGGGAAACTGAACTTACCGCAAAAGTTACTGAAGATACCTCAAAATTATTGTATCTGTTAATAATGGACAAATATTTTTCAGAGTTATTGGATGATTTTACTTCTTCAAAAACAAAAAGATCTATTAATTCATTAATTGGTCTTTTGGGATTTTTGTTTTCATAACTCCTCAGACATGTACTATTGAAATTTGAAACTGCTAGGATTGTTTTACACCTGTAACTTCCTAACTTGCCCTATTTTACATTTCACTGTCACGTCTTTAAATTGATGGAATCACATTATAACAAATGTAATCTCAAGATTTCTTCTTATAGCCTTCAGTTTAAAAACATTTGGCAATGACAATAAAAGGATAATTGTAATATCATTCAAGCTGGAAAGAATGCAGTGAAGATTTGCAAGGACGTTGCCAGGACTTGAAGGGCTGGGCCAGAGGGAGAGGTTGAGCAGGATAGAACACTATTCCCCAGAGCACAAGAGGCTGAGGGGTGATCAGATAGTTGTGTATAAAATCATGAGGTGAATAGACAGGGTGAATGCACAGTCTTTTACCCAGGATAGAAGGATTTAAAACCAGGGGACATAGGTGAGAGGGGCAAAATTTAATACAAAACTGAGGAGCAACTTTTTCACACAGACGGTGGTTGGTATATGGAACGAGTTGCCAGAGGAGATAGTAGTGGCAGGTACTATTACAGCATTTAAAAGAAACTTGGATGGGTACATGGAAAGGAAAGGTTTAGAGGATATGGGTCAAACACGAGCAAATGAGACTAGCTTAGATGGTGCATCTTAATCGGCATGGACCAGTTGGGCTGAAGAACCTGTCTCCTTGCTGTAAGGCTCGATGACTCTAATTGCATTATTGTGAAATATGTTTACTTTTGAATCAAACATAAAAAACATCAGCTACTGAAGTGGGGAAATGGCAATCATGCTTGTTTTTTGAAAGTACTAACTTACTTCAGGGAACAATATTTGCACACCATGTGTTGCTACGATATGGAGACATGACCAGTAAATCTTAAATATACTTTGTAGTATTGCCTCAAGGGAAAGTTACAGGTTAAGTGGATATCTATCGTACTGTTGAAATCCACATAACAATTTTGCACATGCCATTGAAAACGGAGTTCTAACATTAATCGCAGCCAAGCGAGTCAAGAGTGTTTTATTGTTATATGTCCCAGATAGAACAATGAAATTGTTACTTGCATCCTATTGAAAATTGTCATACACTGTGTAAGCATTATAACGTCTGTACCATAGAGATGTCTAAATTTTATAAATATATATTGCAGATAGACGCTATGTGAGCTGCCCATCTCCCCTTGATAGAACACAGACTTTGATCTTTGCCGGGCACAAGAGGACTGATGATCGACTTGTGAATCTTTTATAAAGCAAAACCTTGCAGCTAAAGCATTGTTTTCTCTTCATAGTTCGTGTGGAATACACGCACCTGCCGAAGGGAAGACCTACCATCTCACCTGCTGGTGACAAGCTCTCTAATTTAACGTCTTTGTAATATTGCTTATGAATAAAGCTGTCTTTTAAACTGGATAGCTATCTTGCATGCTTTGTTCCAACACTTTATTGTGTGAATGTGTGTGTGAAGTTAGGAACAGGGGACGTACAACGAGATGTGGGTGTCCTAGTGCATCATTCACTGAAAGGAAGCATGCAGATACAGCAGGCAGTGAAGAAAGCTAATGGAATGTTGGCCTTCATAACAAGAGGAGTTGAGTATAGGAGCAAAGAGGTCCTTCTGCAGTTGTACAGGGCCCTAGTGAGACCGCACCTGGAGTACTGTGTGCAGTTTTGGTCTCCAAATTTGAGGAAGGATATTCTTGCTATTGAGGGCGTGCAGCGTAGGTTTACTAGGTTAATTCCTGGAATGGCGGGACGGTCATATGTTGAAAGACTGGAGCGGCTAGGCTTGTATACACTGGAATTTAGAAGGATGAGAGGAGATCTTATCGAAACGTATAAGATTATTAAGGGGTTGGACACGTTAGAGGTAGGAAACATGTTCCCAATGTTAGGGGAGTCCAGAACAAGGGGCCACAGTTTAAGAATAAGGGGTAGGCCATTTAGAACTGAGATGAGGAAAAAACTTTTTCAGTCAGAGAGTTGTGAATCTGTGGAATTCTCTGCCTCAGAAGGCAGTGGAGGCCAATTCTCTGAATGCATTCAAGAGAGAGCGAGATAGAGTGCTTAAGGATAGCGGAGTCAGGGGGTATGGGGAGAAGGCAGGAACGGGGTACTGATTGAGAATGATCAGCCATGATCACATTGAATGGCGGTGCTGGCTTGAAGGGCCGAATGGCCTCCTCCTGCACCTATTGTCTATTGTCTATAATGAAAGTCAGACGGTAGATGCGACATATCCTACATAGTTCAGAATGCTGAAACACTAAGCAGATCTTATTAGCGTAGTGACTCTCGGCCCCCTGAAGGCCCTCAGTCCTTCATCTGTGGTAGGATTGCTACCTGTATATAGGTGTATTCAATTGGAATCTCTAGACTGCAGCAGATTTCAATTAAATCATGTCTGATCATGGCCTTGACACCAATTTTCTACTTCCTCCCAATATTTTCATTTCCGCCAGTCTTAGCAGCAAGAACAAGGGAATTGGGGTCCAGTGGAGAGGGGCTCTGTTGATGTTATAAGCTCTAGAATTGGGACCTGGTCGGGGAGGGGAGGGGGGAGGGGGGGTTGAAAACGGATCCGGCAGGTATGGGGCGTGGTGACGTTGAGAACAAAGGAGGACCCGGCAGGGCAGGCCACCGAGAACAAAAGGGGAGGCCCAGGGGATGGCCTAGTGTGGCGGTAGGCCTGGTTCACAGCAACTCTACCGCTGCGCCACCGCGCCGCCCCGTTCTCGTGGGGCAACAAGCTTGTGTATTAGATGATGCACGACAAACTGTAGGTCAGATTACATGAGTACAATCACTTAACGTTTGGCCTTATGGACTGTAATATATCTCCAAGAATTGTCTCCACACAAGATGAAAATGTCTTGCATAATTAGCCATTGTTGCTGTTATTCAAGGCAGTTCTCCACCTAACTGAAACCTCTTGCCTTTGTTTTTTCTTGCTGGCCATCTTCACTGCCTGGGCATTTATTGCAGTCTTCCCTGTGCCCTATCGCTGCCCTCTCGCCCCCCCCCTCTCGCCTCGCCACCTCACCAGCTCCCCACCTTCCTTGTCTCCCCTCTATATTGTTCCTTGGCCCCCAATGACTTCAGATCCACCTGCTCCACACATACTTTCCCTATACACTGTCAATTAACCTGTTGCTTTAATTGCAACGGTGTGAATGAGCAATTATCACAGAAAAGCAGAACAAAGTTTGGAATGGAAATCAAAACAGTGGCAACTCTCGCCTGACTTGGCCAGCTGGGAAATTCGTGGCTTTGTTCTGATGTATCCTGAAATAGAGCAGGTTTACAACACCAGGGAGAAGCTTGGCATCAACACCCCCTATCCAGGGAATGCACGGCAATTAAATAAAACACACACAGTGATCATTGTTTTCTGCTCCACACACACACACACACACACACACACACTATTTCTTATCACCCTCAACCACAATGCTGTCATCTCTCCCTCCAGGTGCAGAAGTGATTCCTCCAGTTACTATGGCTACACACCAAAGGCTACACTCTCTCCGAACATGATTCTACACTTCACCAAATTATTTACTTCCATTACTCAACACAAGCAGGTCACTAATCTCCATTCCTTGTCCTCACAGCCAACCGTCTCCAGAGACAGATGCTTTCCATTACTATAAACTGTTACTTCATAAGGTCATAATTGATGGGAGTAGGATTAGGCCATTCAGCCCATCAGGTCTACTCTGCCATTCAATCATGGCTGCTCTCTCTTTCCCTCCTAACCCCATTCCTCTGCGTTCTCCCCATCACCTCTGACACCTGTACTAATCAAAAACCCTATCTATCTCTCTGGCTTAAAGATATCCATCGACTTGGCCTCCACAGCCTTCTGTGACAGTTCCTAATGGACTTTTACATCAAGACAATTGATGCCTACCTTGATCCATCTGCTGCTTGTCATTACTGCAGGTACACTCGCCCTCAGGATGTTACCCTCAAATGAAAGATCATGAGACGTGAAACTACTAATCAAGATGATTACTGAGCAACCTAGATAAAAGGAGCTGGAAACCGTATCCTTTGGAAACCATCATTTATCCCATTTATAAACGTGGGGAGTTGATGTAAATAGAGATGTTTAAGATTCCAGATGATGTGATGTTCAGAGCAAATAGAAATTACCTGAGATAGAAACATAGAAACATAGAAAATAGGTGCAGGAGTAGGCCATTCGGCCCTTCGAGCCCGCACCGCCATTCAATATGATCATGGCTGATCATCCAGCTCAGTAACCTGTACCTGCCTTCTCTCCATACCCCCTGATCCCTTTAGCCACAAGGGCCACATCTAACTCCCTATTAAATATAGCCAATGAACTGGCCTCAACTACCTTCTGTGGTAGAGAATTCCACAGACTCACCACTCTCTGTGTGAAGAAATGTTTTCTCATCTCGGTCCTAAAAGACTTCCCCCTTATCCTTAAGCTGTGACCCCTGGTTCTGGACTTCCCCAACATCGGGAACAATCTTCCCACATCTAGCCTCTCCAACCCCTTAAGAATTTTATATGTTTCAATAAGATCCCCCCTCAGTCTTCTAAATTCCAGCGAGTATAAGCCTAGTCTATCCAGTCTTTCTTCATATGAAAGTCCTGCCATTCCAGGGATCAATCTGGTGAACCTTCTCTGTACTCCCTCTAAGGCTAGAATGTCTTTCCTCAGATTAGGAGACCAAAACTGTACACAATACTCCAGGTGCGGTCTCACCAAGGCCCTGTACAACTGCAGCAGAACCTCCCTGCTCCTATACTCAAATCCTCTTGCTATGAATGCCAACATACCATTCGCTTTCTTCACTGCCTGCTGCACCTGCACGCTTGCTTTCAATGACTGGTGTACCACAACACCCAGGTCACGTTGCATCTCCCCTTTTCCTAATTGGCCACCATTCAGGTAATACTCTGCTTTCCTGTTCTTGCCGCCTAAGTGGATAACCTCACATTTATCCACATTATATTGCATCTGCCATGCATTTGCCCACTCTCCTAATCTATCCAAGTCACTCTGCAGCCTCCTAGCATCCTCCTCGCAGCTACCTCTGCCACCCAGCTTCGTGTCATCCGCAAACTTAGAGATATTGCATTCAATTCCCTCGTCCAAATCATTAATATATATTGTAAATAACTGGGGTCCCAGCACTGAGCCTTGCGGTATCCCACTAGTCACTGCCTGCCATTCCGAAAAGGACCCGTTTATTCCTACTCTTTGCTTCCTGTCCGCCAACCAATTCTCTATCCACCTCAACACTGAACCCACAATAACGTGTGCTTTAAGTTTGTACACCAATCTCCTATGTGGGACCTTGTCGAAGGCCTTCTGAAAGTCCAGATATAACACATCGACTGGTTCTCCCTTATCCACTCTACTAGTTACATCCTCGAAAAATTCTATAATTTTGTCTTATCCATTTACACCACATCTTTACGAATGCCTCCAGTAGAATTTCTAAGCCTTGCATCCAACAGTGCCTTTCATGTGTGTATGAAGGAACTGCAGATGCTGGTTTAAACCGTAGATAGACACAAATTGCATATTAGAAAACGGGTTGAAATTCTGTGGGCGCATGTTTACTGGTCTGTCACACACATCAAGTTTGGCCATAACATTCTTGGATGGGAGTTGGACGATATAGCTGTTCTGGAGTCTGGCCATATAATAAAAATATGAGAACTATTCGATACATATTGTACAAATCGTCCTGTTGTTTTACGGTTTCCTTCCACACTCCAAAGACGTACAGGTTTGTAGGTTAATCGGCTTCGATTAAAAATTGTAAATTGTCCCTCGTGTGCAGGAGAGTGCTAATGTGCGGGGATCGCTGGTCGGCGCGGTCTCGGTGGGCCGAGGGGCCTGTTTCGGCACTGTATCTCTAAACTAAACTAAACATTGCGTGTAAATTGACACAGTTGCTGAACGTTTGGTTCAAAGGAGAGCTTCGAAGAGGAGAAAGACACAGTTGTACTGAGAACCTGTTCTGGTGAGGTCTTGCAGACATTGGGGCAAATGAAGAGGTTCAGGGCGTTTCAATTGACAGGTACCAATTACCGCAGCATATTATGAAAACTGGCCAACTAATGGAAAATAACTAGTTGAGACAACTCAAGCAAGGTTGGAAGAATGTTTTCAGCATTGCCACTTCAAAGTAACACCTTGACATATCTTGGAAAGTTCAGTTATGGTCTCACTGTCATAATGAGGTAAAATATATATATTTTCATTAAGCCCAGGCCAGTTCCGTAAGCTCTGAGTCTAGAGTCAAGTTCAACTGGATAGGATTGAACATAATAGTGTGGTTATGAAAATTAATCAGAATGCTCCACACCAACAGAGACAGTGATCCAGTTTCCCTTTGAAAGTTAGAGGTGAATCTGATACCACAACTCTATTGATCGGCTGATTTTGCTTTGACAAAACTCCAGGCGAGGGGAAGATTTAAGGGAATTTGGCTCATGATGGGAAGTGGAGGGTTATAGTTGGCTCACAAAATACTGGAGTAACTCAGCAGGTCAGGCAATGTCTCAGGAGGAATGGCCGACGTTTTGGGTCGAGACCCTTCTTCAGACTGGTATTTGGGGTATGGGCAAACTCATTCCTGCAGCAGTCAATGGTATGTCCCCTTTTGTGCCATGTCTTAGAGTCATACAGCGTGGAAACAGGCCCTTCGGCCCAACTTGCCCACACAGGCCAACATGCCCCATCTGCACTAGTCCCACCTACCTGAGCTTGGCCCAGATCCCTCTAAGCCTGTCCTACCCATGTACCTGTCTGAATGTTTCTTAAATGTTGTGATAGTACCTGCCTCAACCACCTCCTCCAGCAGCTCATTCCATACACCCATCACCTTTGTGTGAAAAGGTTACCCTTCAGGTTCCTATTAAATCTTTCGCCCCTCACTTTAACCCTGTGTCCTCTGGTTCTCAAAGATAGACACAAAGTGCTGGAATAACTCAACGGGACAGGCAGCATCTCTGGAGAGAAGGAATGGATGACGTTTTGAGTCGCCACCCTTCTTCAGACTCTGGTCTGGTTCTCACCCTCTGGTTCCCGATTCCCCTACTCTGGGCAAGAGACTCTGTGCGTCTACCCGATCTATTCCTCTTATGTTGGTTCTTGTGGGTTTCAAATTGAATGGCGGAACTAAGATTAAGAAATTTGCTGATGGTGGAACGATCAGGTGTGCGATCGGTAGGAAGAAAGCTGAAGGCCTCAGGATTATTTAAATTAAACTGGGACCGCGAACAGAAAATTGGGAAGTTGAAGTCTGGAATTAACCTTCATTGATACAAAGCTTGTGTATCCTCAATGCAATGTTCAAAATCCCTCTTCAGTTTAGTTTAGTTTAGAGATTCAGTGTGGAAACAGGCTCTTCAGCCCAAAGGGTCCACACCTACCACGATCCCTTCTTGATTAGAACGGTTTTCTAGGGTTATGGGGAGAAGGCAGGACAATGGGATTAGGTGGCAGAGTTCAGCCATGATTGAATGGCGGAGTGGACTCGATGGGCCTCATGGCCTCATTCTACTCCTATAACTTGTGAATTTGCGAATTCCTAATCCCGAGTGTGTCTGGAGAGTCCGAGACACATGACTGAAATAATCTCCCACAGTAACAGTGCTTCCTCGGTACAAATCAAGACAATATCGATTTTAAACAGCAGGTGGCAACAGAAGAGCTAAACTTAGAGCAGCCAAGCCCCCTGTTTGGAGCCAATGCGCCCTCTGGAGGCACAGGTTTGAAGTGCCGGCTTTACTCTGTCCCACAAGGAACTGCAGATGTCTGAATCTTGAGCAAAACTCAAAGTACTGGAGGAACTCAGTGGGTCAGGTAGCGTCAGTGGAGGGAATGGACAGTTTGGATCGGGACCCTTCTTCGGATATTGCCTATCTTGGATTGTATTAAAAAAGAAAATCATAATTGACATCTATTTGCGTGCCTTTTAAGATAACACACTGGTTCTGAATAAAGAGCTTGGGATCCTTGTGAATATTTCAATATCTAATTCTGCTACTTGTATCCCAAGTTGCACCAAGTTATAGAATCATAGTCAAACAGGCCCTTTATCCCAACTTGCCCACACTGACCAACATGTCCCATCTATACTAGTCCTACCTGCCTGCATTTGGCCCATATCCCTCTAAACCTGTCCTATCCACGAAATTGCTTCTTAAAGGTTGCGACAGTCCCTGACTCAACCACCTCCTCCGGCAGCTCGTTCCATACACCCACCACCCTTTGCATGATAAAGTTACCCCTCAGATCCCTATAAAATCTTTCCCCCTCACCTTAAACCTATGCCCTCTGGTTCTCGATTCCCCCACTCTGGGCAAGAGACTCTGTGCATCCACCCGATCTAATGGGAAGTTGGCATAGGGGGGACAGCCGTGAAGAACAATGGAGGACCCAGCTTGGGGGGACCATCGTGAGGGACGATGGGAGAACAAAGGGGGATCTGGTGTTGGGGGGGGGGGAGCACTCTAGTTTTAGAATCCTCTGCCCAGGGGATAAGCCTGCGTCTGTTTGTTTGTTCATTGCTTCGTTCAGGTTAAGGCTATTTACAGAAACCAATTAACCCACAAACCCACATGACCTTGGGATGTGGGAAGAAACTAGAGATTGATGGGAGCCAAGTTGGAGCCAACAGAGCAAATATCCTCCCTCCACGTTGTGTTGTTAACCTGGGAACACTGCTTGATCTGAAGAAGGGTCTCGACCCGAAACGCCCACCCATTCCTTCTCTCCAGAGACGCTGCCTGCCCCTCTGAGATACTCCAGCGTCTTGTGTCCAACACTGTTTGATCACCTGGGCATTTCCTGCATGCTTCCCTCGGTCGGTGTCTCTTTAGCGGCTGAGTGTGAGATGAATTTGTCACCACAAGGTGGAGATAAATAGCTAATTGCGAGTAACAAAAACAACACAAAGTGCTGGAGTAAGGGGCCTGTCTCACATAGGCGATTTTTTAGGCGACTGCCAGCGACTGCAGTAGTCGTAGCAGGTCGCCGAAAAACCGCCGACTGGACCCCCCCCTTATGACAATGTCTACGACAAGCTACAACAACCTAGCACCTCGTTGACATCAAGCTACGGCAAGATACCGACAACGAGAAGATCCCAGATGCACCTGGTCAGTCACCTGACATCAGTCTGAAGAAGGGTCTCGACCCTAAACGTCGCCCATTCCTTCTCTCCTGAGATGCTGCCTGACCCGCTGAGTTACTCCAGCATTTTGTGAATAAATACCTTCGATTTGTGCCAGCATCTGCAGTTATTTTCTTATACCACCAACAAAGTTGTCAGTCACAAGGAACTGCAGAGATCGTGATCCTATTCTATTCCACCTATTTGCCGTGTCCGTAGTTGCTATTGATGCTTGCCCCAGGAGCCACCCTGGCTTGTAGGAAGAGAAAGGGCGCAGAATCTTTTTCTTTTGTTAACTTGAATGCATTTCAATTCCAACAATACAGATTAATACTCAATTTAAAATACACCCCAAATCTCATATTTTGCTTGGGCAGCTTACAGCCCAGCGGTATGAACATTGACTTCTGCAACTTTAGATAGTTACTGTGTCCCTCTCTTCCCCCTCCCTCTCCCTTCCCAGTTCTCCCACTGTCTTCGCACCTATACCCTTTCTTTGTCCCGCCCCCCTGACATCAGTCTGAAGAAGGGTCTCGACCCGAAACGTCACCCATTCCTTCTCTCCTAGATGCTGCCTGTCCTGCTGAGTTACTCCAGCAGTTTTGTGATACCAACTCAAAGTATGTCACATTAACAACCGTACACCTGATTTATACATTAAATGTGAACAGCTGTTTCTTTTAGAGACAAGATTTTCATTTATTAGAGAATAAAGATTGACAACCCGACGTAGTTTTTAAAGTTACAATATTTTGATGTTTCATTGTACATCACGTCATAGTAGTCACTATGAAACAAGAGTCATTACCATGCACTGGAAGCACTCTCTAGTTAAGTGGCTTGGCACTGACCCTCTTCAGGAGACAGTTGAGAATCAAGTAAAAAATAAAGTGGCTGCTTTTACTCAAAATATCCAAAGTAATTAGGTTAAGAGAAACCCTAAGGGTGCAGAATCTCGGGGCGAACTTTTGAAACATCTCATTAACAGGAATTATGAACCCCTGCAGAAAAAACCATCAAGGTGATTGATTTCCCTGCCAAGGGGGTCTGATGTCACGGTGGTTAAAATACTGAACTAATAATCCAGAAACATAATCTAATATTGCGGAGGCTTAATCTAATGATATAGAGACAGGATTTCAAGTCATGTTAAGGTAGGTGGTGAATTAAAATTCTGTAAATCGAGCAAGTCTGGAGTAATGGGCCAGAAACAAACTGCCTTCTCCAGAGCAATTACTGACCCGGTGGGGGGATGGGAGGGGACGGGAGGACGGATGGATGGAGGGGGGATGTTGTCCGTTATTGCCAATTGTCCGCTATAACGGAGTAGGGAATTTTGCTCCAAACACCTAGCGGCCACTCCGTAAAACGATGTTCTTTTCAAGTACAAAGTTATTTTTTGCAGCTAAAAATGTATTTTTATGACTGCTAAAAATGCAAAAGGCTGTTTGTTACATTGTTTAACAGAGCACTTTCAGCGGTAGAGTTGCTGCCTTACTGCGCCTACAACGCCAGAGCCCCGGTTTCAATCCCGGCTGCTTGTTTGTACGTTTTCCCCGTGACCTGCGTGGGCTTTCTCCGGGAACTTCGGTTTCCTCCCACACGCCAAAGAAGTACAGGTTCATGGGTTAATTGGCTTGGTATCATTGTAAAGATTGTCCCAAGTGTCGTGTTAATGTGCGGGGATCACTGATCATCCGCTGCACCTCCTCCAACCTCATCTATTGCATCCGCTGCTCCAGATGTCAACTTATTTACATCGGCGAAACCAAGCGCAAGCTCGGCGATCGCTTCGCTCAACACCTGCGCTCGGTCCGCGTTAGCCAAACTGATCTCCCGGTGGCCGAGCACATCAACTCCCCCTCCCATTCCCAGTCTGACCTTTCTGTCATGGGCCTCCTCCAGTGCCATAGTGAGTCCCATCGGAAATTGGAGGAACAGCACCTCATATTTCGCTTGGGCAGCTTGCAGCCCAGTGGTATGAACATCGACTTCTCCAACCTTAGATAGTTCCTCTGTCCCTCTCTTCCCCTCCCCCTTCCCAGTTCTCCCTCTATCTTCCTGTCTCCACCTATATCCTTCCTTTGTTCCGCCCCCCCTGACATCAGTCTGAAGAAGGGTCTCGACTCGAAACGTCACCCATTCCTTCTCTCCTGAGATGCTGCCTGACCTGCTGAGTTACTCCAGCATTTTGTGAATAAATACCTTCGATTTGTACCAGCATCTGCAGTTATTGTCTTATAGTGATCGGTGCAGGCTCGATGGGCCGAAGGGCCTGTTTCTGCCCTGTTTCTCTGAACTAAATTAACCTAAAATGTAAAATTCCAAGATCTGTGAAATTGGCAGTAAGGAATGGCTTAAAAAAAAAATCCCAGTGCAAGGAACAAATATGACAGCCGTTGATTGTCATGAAACAACAGTGAGGACTCTTGTTCCAAACCACAATCTGGAGTAAGTGGGAGAGTTTGGCATGAGTTGTTGCTGCAGATGTAACTCAAATCACCCACCGCCCATATATCGATCTCACACTGACAAAATACTTTAGGTTGTCAGAAACAAATGATACATATTATCAGATTGTGTTTGAAGCCAAGGTGGTGAGTTAACGTAACTCTAGACAGAAAGAATGTGTAGGAAGGAACTGCAGACGCTGGTTTACACTGAAGATAGACACAAAATGCTGGAGTAACTCAGCGGGACAGGCAGCAACTCTGAAGAGAAGGAATGGGTGACGTTTCAGGTCGAGACCCTTCTTCAGACTGTGATGTTTTGGTTCGAGACCCTCTGTCTGCAGAAGGGTCTCGACCCGAAACGTCACCCATTCCTTCTCCCCAGAGATGCTGCCTGTCCCACTGAGTTGCGCCAGCATTTTGTGTCTAACTCTAGACAGAAGTTCAGTAAGGTGATTTATTTACAGAAGGGAAGGTTTTCGCAGCTATTTCGTCTGTGTAAATTCAGCAGGATTTTGCCTGGATTGGATGACTTTAGTTATGGGGAGAGATTGGACAGACTGAGCTTGTTTTCTGTGGAGTGAAGGAGGCTGAGAGGTGACCTGATAGAAGTATATAAGATTATAGACAATAGACAATGGTGCAGGAGGAGGCCATTCGGCCCTACGAGCCAGCACCGCCATTCAATGTGATCATGGCTGATCATTCCCAATCAGTACCCCGTCCCCGCCTTCTCCCCATACCCCCTGACTCCGCTATCCTTATGAGCTCAATCTAGCTCTCTCTTGAATGCATTCAGAGGATTGGCCTCCACTGCCTTCTGAGGCAGAGAATTCCACAGATTCACAACTCTCAGACTGAAAAAGTTTTTCCTCATCTCAGTTCTAAATGGCCTACCCCTTATTCTTAAACTGTGGCCCCTGGTTCTGGACTCCCCCAACATTGGGAACATGTTTCCTGCCTCCAACGTGTCCAACCCCTTAATAATCTTATACGTTTCGATAAGATCTCCTCTTATCCTTCTAAATTCCAGTGAAAGGCATATGGGCCGAAAGGCCTGTTCCTGTATTGTTCTATGTTCTGTGACTTAAGTGTACAAGGTATGCACAGTGCACTATAGTTAGAGATTAGAATACCAAGATGTCCATATTCCATCTGTCCATCGCATCATTTCCAGAAGATCCAGAAGAAGCCACAACAGGCAACTTCTCGTTCAACAACACACATCCACTCCCGACATCCAGTCATTTTTCCCTGAAGCAATTTCCCTCTGGAATGCCCTCCCACAATCCTCTGTTGACAATAGACAATAGATGCAGGAGTAGGCCATTCGGCCCTTCGAGTCAGCACCACCATTCAATGTGATCATGGCTGATCATTCTCAATCAGTACCCCGTTCCTGCCTTCTCCCCATACCCCCTGACTCCGCTATCCTTAAGAGCTCTATCTAGCTCTCTTGAATGCTAGACATGCCCACCTATGCAACCTTCAAGACCTCCATCCAGGCCCACAGACAGCACAGCCCCCGCTAGACGAGACCCACTCTTGCCAACGTCCAGTATAGTCCCTGGTGGACTCTTCAGAGGTGATGACCACAAGATACAAGATACAAGATACATTTCATGATTCTGGATGTCGCCTGCTTTACTGATAGTTAAAACAGGGAAGGTGTGCATACGCACATACACTACAACCATTGCAGGCCGCACGGTGGCACAGCGGTAGAGTTGCTGCCTTACAGCGTCAGGGACCCGTGTTCGATCCTGACTACGGGTGCTGTCTGTACGGAGTTTGCACGTTCTCCCCGTGACCGCGTGGGTTTTCCCCGTGTGCTCCGGTTTCCAACAGGTTTGTCGGTTGATTTGGCTTCGGTAAAGAAAAATGGTAAATTGTCCCTAGTGTGTAGGATAGTGTTCGCGTGCGGGGATCATTGGTCGGCGCGGACTCAGTGGATCGAGGGCCTGTTTCCCCGCTGTGTCTCGAAACTACACTGAAATACAGCTTACAAAACCTGTAACATTCACGTTAGAAATGTTAGGCCACATAATGCGCAGCGCGTCGTGTTTGACTGCACTGTCCTTCGTCCCCCTGGTGGAGGGGTAGACCTCACGGCCCTCCACAACAGCACATTGCACTGGCTGCAGCGCCTGGAGGGCGTTACATAACTTCTGCTGCCTCAAACGCAAGAAGAAGATACGCTTGATGTTGGCAAATAGTGAGATGTCAGTAGAATTGAGGCATTCAGCATTATTTGAAGATCACAGGCCCAGGTTAAGTGAGATGAAGTGGGGGAAGGTTGATGTTTGCTGGCATTGGTCTGATGGGCTGAATGGCCTGTCCCTGCACTCTTTAGTTTAGTTGAGTTTAGAGATACAGCACGGAAACAGGTCCTTCGGCCCACTGTCCGCACCGACCAGCGATCCCTGCACATTAACACTATCAAAGGTATCACAAAATGCTGGAGTAACTCAGCGGGTCAGGCAGCATCTCAGGAGAGAAGGAATGGGTGACGTTTCGGGTCGAGACCATTCTATCATATACACACCCTGGACAATTTATATTTATACCAAGCCAATTAACCTACAAACCTGTACGTCTTTGGAGCGTGGGAAGAAACCAAAGATCTCGGAGAAAACCCACGCAGGTCACGGGGAGAACGTACAAACTCGGGAGAACGAACAAACGACACCCGTGGTCAGGATCGAACTCGGGTCTCTGGCGCTGTAAGGCAGCAACTCTACCGCTGCGCCACCGTGCCAGATATTTGTGATCTAATTCGGCAGATAATCCATGACAAAATGCAGGAGTTTCACAGTGTAAACATCCTCCCCCATTCAGAGTTCACACTGTTGTTCGGGCCACTTAATGTGGTTTAATCAGCCAGGAGTTTGCTCTCTGGGCAAATGGTCAGTTGGAATAAGAGGCAGGAGTCTGACGCCAGGGAGTCAGAATAAATGGTTCGCTATCTTTCTGAATGTCACAGCTGAAGTGTCATCAAAAATACCTCAGTCTGGAAGTGAAACGGCTGGTTTTCTTTGGCACTTTGAGAGGCAAAGACTTGAACACAGACTCCTGGGCTAATTCTCTGTTTAGTTTAATTTTAAGTTTAATTTAGCAATAAAACAGGCCTGTCGGCCTACCGAGCCCACGCCAACCAGCGATCCCCCCCACATTAACACTATCTTACACATACTAGGGGCAATTTACATTTTTTTAATACCAAGCCAATCAACCTACAAACCTGTACATCTTTGGAGCGTGGGAGGAATCCGAAGATCCTCTTTATCTTCACGACCACATTGTAACGAGCTATGGTGCACCATATGCTTCTGAAATGATTTAAATGCGAGGATTTAGTTTTTTGTTTTAGAGAATCAGCGTAGAAACAGGCCCTTCAGCCCATGCACTAGTTCTATGTACACATACGCCAGGGACAAATTTACAGAGGCCAATTAACCGACACATCTTTGGGATGAGGGAGAAAGATGGAGTACTCAAAGAAAACCCACGTGGTCCCAGAGAGAGCGTACAAACTCTGTACAGACAGCACCCGTGGTCAGGATCGAACCTGATTCTCTGGTGCTGTAAGGGAGCAACTCTACCTCTGTGCCACCCCATGCCACCCCGTGCCACCCCGTGCCACCCGTATCTCTGGGCTTTCTTCAGTTCTGTAATTGTGAACTTCCACCAGTTCCATCCCCATCCTCAGGACTGAACTGGCTCCACTGACTGCCCTTCCAGGAAAGCCTTTGTTTTAAAACCTGCATCCTGATTTGCATTGGCAATGTTATTCACGTTCTTGCCTTTATCATGTATTTGTACACTGTGTGGACAGCTCGGCTCGATTGTGATCATGCATTGTCTTTCCGCTGACTGGTTAGCACTCAACAAAAGCGTTTCATTGCACCTTGGTGCAGGTGACAAGAAACCAAACACAAACCCGCAAACCCTTCGCATCTCAGTAAACCGCCTAAGATGGACACAAAAAGCTGGAGTAACTCAGCGGGTCAGGCAGCATCTCAGGAGAGAAGGAATGGATGACGTTTCGGGTCGAGACCCTTCTTCAGACCAGTTCAGCGTTTATGCTTGGATGAGAAATATTCACCTTTGATATTCATGGAGCATCCACCATAGACACATAGACACAAAGAAAGTAGGTGCAGTAGGAGGCCATTCGGCCCTTCGAGCCAGCACTGCCATTCAATATGATCATGGCTGATCATCCACAAACAATAGCCCGTTCCTGCTTTCTCCCCATACCCCTTGATCCCTTTAGCCCTAAGAGCTAAATCCAACCAGTGACTGTATCTTTGGCTGTCAAAGCTCCAAGTTCTTTGCAATTTCATTCCTAAACCTCTCCTGTCTCTTTATCTGTCTTTCTACTTGCAAGTGGATCATTTAACCCTTGCCGCGAAGCATTTGGCCACCAAACCTGATATCGTTTTATGTGCTGGATGGCAGCAACAGTCCAGCAAAGCATCTTGGGTCTTTAGGTATGCGGCGCAAACTGCAGACATCTTTTATCTTAATCCTTGCAAGTGATTGAAAACAATACACACAGAGTGAAAGGTTTAAGTGATTATGTATCAGCAAGGCCGCTAATTTGTGCTGCTTGGGGAAAATTGGATCGGGCTAACACTGAGTTCCTGACACTTATCACGGACTCGGTCGAGTGGAGAAGGTTGGAATGATGTTGCGATCTCTTACAAACTGCCGGGCTATAATTGATAAAAGAGTCTCAGGGAATCCTCAACTGTTTTCTTTCACTGGTTGAACGTAACCCATTTGATTCACCCAATCTCAGTAAACAGCACCCCATATTTCACTTGGGCAGCTTACAACCCAGCGGTATGAATATTGATGACTCTAATTTCAACAGGGTTCGATCCCGCCTGTGGGTGCTTGCTTGTCTCTACGGAGTTTAGACAATAGACAATAGGTGCAGGAGGAGGCCATTCGGCTCTTCGAGCCAGCACCGCCATTCAATGTGATCATGGCTGATCATTCTCAATCAGTACCCCGTTCCTGCCTTCTCCCCCTGACTCCGCTATCCTTAAGAGCTCTATCTAGCTCTCTCTTGAATGCATTCAGAAAACTGGCCTCCACTGCCTTCTGAGGCAGAGAATTCCACAGATTAACCACTCTCTGACTGAAAACGTTTTTCCTCGTCTCCGTTCTAAATGGCCTACCTGTGGCGCGTCGGAAGGAAGGAACCGGTGGTAAAACGCCACCATGCCGACGAACTCCTGTAGACCGCGCACCGAGGACGGACGGGGAAACCGGCGGATGGCGTCGACTTTGTCCGGCAGGGGAACCGCGCCTTGTCCTTATATACATGGTACCGGACCGCCCCGCTGGACTGGTCCATTCCCATGCCGAGGGGTCGGTAGTAGTATGACCCGACCCTTGGGAGCCGCCACAGGACCCCCCCCCCCCCCAGAACCGGAGGCACGAAGCGCACTGGTGGTCGCACAACCCGACCGGACCGCGTACGGTAATCGGTCGACAGAGGGGCCGGCGGAGGCACAGTTGGAGGGACAGGCGGTGGGACCCGCAAAGGTGGGAGACCTCGTGGCCGAGGCTGGGCAACCCGCACAGGTTATTCAATGTCTAAGTGGGCCGGCTTGAGGCGGTCAATTGACACGGCCTCCGGCCGGCCCCCCATGTCCAAAACAAAGGTTGTCTGTCCGTGCTCCAGCACCCGGTACGGGCCCTCATACGGCCTCTGGAGTGGCGTCCGATGGGTGTCACGGCGCAGGAACACAAAGGCGCAGTCCCAGAGGGCCGATGGCACGTAGGGGCGGAATGTCCCATGGCGGGACGTCGGCACGGGTGCGAGCTTGCCAACTCGCTCTCGGAGGCGCTGCAGGGTGGATGAGGGCGGTTCCTCTCGCCCCAGCAACGAGGGCATGAACTCCCCGGGCACCGTGAGCGGGGAGCCGTAGACGAGCTCCGCTGAGGATGAAGCCAGGTCTTCCTTGGGCGCAGTCTGGATGCCCAGCAAGACCCATGGTAGCTCGTCCATCCAGTCGGGGCCGGAGAGTCGCGCCTTCAGCGCTGTCTTCAGCTGCCAGTGGAACCTCTCCATCAGGCCGTTTGCCTGCGGGTGATAGGCCGTGATATGGTGCAGCCGCACGCCCAACAGGTGGGCCATGGCCGACCACAGCTCGGAGGTGAACTGTGGCCCCCGGTCCGATGAGATGACCACCGGCACACCAAAGCGAGCGATCCAGTGCGCAGCCAACGCACGAGCGCATGTTGATGTGGCTGTGTCGGCCAGCGGTATGGCCTCCGGCCACCGTGTGAAGCGGTGCACCACCGTGAGGAGGTGGGTGATGCCCCGGGACGGCGGGAGCGGGCCCACAATGTCCACGTGCAGGTGGTCGAAACGCCGGCAGGGTAGACCGATCTCCTGGATTGGCGCCCGGACGTGGTGTTGGATCTTTGCCGTCTGGCACGGAATGCAGGTGCGGGCCCAGTGGCCAACCTGCTTGCGCAGACCGTGCCACATGAACCGCGCAGCTACCAGTGCGGTCGTCGCTCGGATGGATGGGTGAGCCAGCCCGTGGACCACGTCGAACACCCTCCGGCGCCACGTGGCCGGAACGATGGGGCGCGGCTGACCTGCCGACACATCGCAAAGTATCGTCGCTCCTCCGGGGCCGAGGGGGACATCCTCAAGGCGGAGGCCAGAGATGGCAGTCCGGTAGGCGGGCATCTCCCCGTCCGTTAGCTGGGCCTCCGCCAGGGCAGAATAATCAATGCCGGGTGCCACTTCTAAAACGGCATTGATGGCGGGGCGAGACAACGCGTCGGCCACCCGGTTTTCCTTCCCCTCGATGAAGCGGATGGAGGTGGTGAATTCCGATATGTACGCCAAATGGCGCTGCTGTCGGGTGGACCACGGGTCGGAGATCTTTGCCAGGGCGAACGTGAGCGGCTTGTGGTCCGTGTATGCGGTGAACGGGCGGCCCTCCAGGAAATAGTGGAAGTGACGAACGGCCAGGTACAGAGCGAGGAGCTCGCGGTCGAAGGCGCTGTACTTCCTCTGGGCGTTGTTGAGGTGCCGGCTGAAGAAGGCCAGGGGGTGCCAACCCCCGTCCGTCAGTTGCTCCAGCACGGCACCAATCGCCGACTCTGAGGCGTCCACAGTAAGGGCTGTCGGGGCATCCTCCCGTGGGTGAACCAACAGCACAGCCCGAGCCAGGGCCTCCATCGCGCCGTCGAAGGCTGTTACCGCTTCGTCGGTCCACACGACGTTTTTACGCTTCCCCGCCAGCAGCTCGTATAGCAACCGCATGATGTGGGCCGCGGAAGGAAGGAACCGGTGGTTAAACGTCACCATGCCGACGAACTCCTGCAGACCGCGCACCGAGGACGGACGGGGAAACCGGCGGATGGCGTCGACTTTGTCCGGCAGGGGAACCGCGCCTTGTCCTTATATACATGGTACCGGACCGCCCCCCTGGACTGGTCCATTCCCGTGCCGAGGGGTCGGTAGTAGTATGGCCCGACCCTTGGGAGCCGCCACACACCCCTTATTCTTAAACTGTGGCCCCTGATTCTGGACTCCCCCAACATTGGGAACATGTTTCCTGCCTCTAACGTGTCCAACCCCTTAATAATCTTATATGTTTCGATAAGATCCCCTCTCATCCTTCCAAATTCCAGTGTATACAAGCCTAGTCGCTCCAGTCTTTCAACATATGACAGTCCCGTTTGTACGTTCTTCCCGTGACCTGCGTGGGTTTGTCTCCGAGATCTTCGGTTTCCTCCCACGCTCCAAAGACTTACAGGTTTGGAGGTTAATTGGCTTTGGTGAGTGTACAAATGTGTGTAGGATAGTGTTAATGTGCGGGGATCGCTGGCCGGCACGGACCCGGTGGGCAGAAGGGCCTGTTTCCGCACTATCTCTAAACTAAACTAAACTAAACGAAACTGGGCAAGACTCCTCGGACAAAGGTTCCCCGACCGGCAAGGCTAGCGTCGGTTCTCTTTCCGCAGATGCTGCATGAGCTGTTGGGAGTTTCCAGCAATTTTCTATTTTTATTCCCGATCTCCAGCACTTGTAAGTTCCTTCTGATTTTACTTTTTAAACCCAGCACCAACTTGCAAATTTATCACCGACTGTCAAAACGAAAATCATGCCTCTGTTTTTATGAACTTTGTGTCTCCTTTGGGCTCTGGCCAAATATATTAAATCATGGAAGAGCAACAAGTTAAAGAGACTAGGTAGACACAAAATGCTGGAGTAACTCAGCGGGTCAGGCAGCATCTCGGGAGAGAAGGAATGGGTGACCCATTCCTTCTCGCCCGAGATGCTGCCTGACCCGCTGAGTTACTCCAGCATTTTGTGTCTACCTTCGATTTAAACCAGCATCCGCAGGTTTTTTTTCCCTAAGAGAAAGAGACTACATGCCCTTTGCTTAACCCGCCCGCACCTCTCCCACAATGTGATCATTGCCAACACCATTGTGCTGCCTTGTATCATCTGTATAAACAGGAACATGTGCGAGAATGTTTGACTTACACCGCATCTAAATGTCCCGGGACAGGCAGTGCCTGGACTGCTGCTCTCCCTCGGCCCCCTAGGCCTCCTTTGTTCAGCCGTGATTGTTTGCACTTCCCAGCTCATAAAGTGAAGAACTAATTTCCTGGTAACTTGATGTGTAGGACGGAACTGCAGATGCTGGTTTAAACCGAAGATGGACACAAAAAGCTGGAGTAACTCAGCGGGACAGGCAGCATCCCTGGAGAGAAGGGTCTTGACCCGAAACGTCACCCATTCCTTCTCTCCAGAGATACTGCCTGTCCCGCTGAGTTACCCCAGCTTTTTGTGTCTCTCCTGGTAACTTGAGTTAGACTGCGGAGGAACACATAGCCTTTTGAGATCCCTCTCCCTCTCCCTCTCCCTCTCCCTCTCCCTCTCCCTCTCCCTCTCCCTCTCCCTCTCCCTCTCCCTCTCCCTCTCCCTCTCCCTCTCCCTCTCCCTCTCCCTCTCCCTCTCCCTCTCCCTCTCCCTCTCCCTCTCCCTCTCCCTCTCCCTCTCCCTCTCCCTCTCCCTCTCCCTCTCCCTCTCCCTCTCCCTCTCCCTCTCCCTCTCCCTCTCCCTCTCCCTCTCCCTCTCCCTCTCCCTCTCCCTCTCCCTCTCCCTCTCCCTCTCCCTCTCCCTCTCCCTCTCCCTCTCCCATAAACACACACACACTCATGCATACACACTCACGCACGCACACGCGCAAGCACACATACACTCACGCAAACACACACACGCCTACAGGCACACGCACACACTCTCATGCACACACTCACGCACACGCGCACACACACACGACAGATAGATAGATAGATAGATGGAAAGTGTGGGAGGGAAGGCATGGATGGAGAACAAGAGAGGAAGAGAGAGGGTGGAGGCAGAGGTAGAGTGTGAGAAGCAGGCAGAGAATGAGAAAGAGCGAGGGAGAAGGTTGAGACAGAGGGAAGGTGCATTTAGTTGAGTTTAGGGATACAGCATGGAAACAGGCCATCCAGACCACTGAGTCCATGCGCACCACAATCACCCATCACTAGTTCCAGCCTACAAAGCAGATTAATCTACAAACCTGCACATCTTTGGAGTGTGGGAGGAAACCACAGCACCTGGAGGAAACCCACGCAGTCACAGGGAGAACATGCAAATCCCACACAGGCAAGGCCAGGATTGAACCCGGGTCTCTGACGCTGTGAGGCAGCAGCTCTACCAGCTGCGACACTGTCAACCCAGACCTTTTTGCCCAACCCGAAACAGCACCAATCCATGTTCTCCAGAGATGCTGTCCAACCCGCTGAGTTACACTAACGGTTTGTGTCTTTTTCTTTTGTAAACCAGCCTTCGCAGTTCCTTGTTTCTACTGAAGATCAGGACTGGCCATCAGGAAATGTCACTGGTTTTCAGTGAAAGCCATATGCCAGGAGGAGATTTGAAACGTCACATGGGGTGGCACGGTGGCACAGCGGTAGAGTTGCTGCCTCACAGCGCCAGAGACCCGGGTTCGATCCTGGCCGCGGGTGCTGCCTGTACGGAGTTTGTACGTTCTCCACCGTGACCGGGTGGGATTTCTCTCAATGCTCTGGTTTCCTCCCACACTACAGACGTAGAGGTTTGTAGGTAAATTGGCTTTTGAAAAATTTGTAAATTGTCCCGAGTGCAGAGGATAGTGCTAGTGTAGGGGGGGGGGGGGGGGGGGGGGGGGGTGGGGGTGGGGTCGCTGGTCGGCCGAAGGGTCTTTTTCCACGTTATATCTCTAAAGTAAAGTCTAAAGAGTCACAGGGCTAAAAGTCTCAATATCTCCCCCTGATACTAAATGGGTTACCAGCAGGAATCATAAGATCACAAGTGATAGGAGTAGAATTAGGCCATTCGGCCCATCAAGTTCTACTCCGCCATTCAATCATGGCTGATCTATCTCTCCCTCCCAACTCCCATTCTCCGGCCTTCTCCCCATAACCTCTGACGCCCGTACTAATCAAGAATCTATCTATCTCTGCCTTAAATATATCCACTGACTTGGCCTCCACAGGCTTTTGTGGCAAAGAATTCCACAGATTCACCACCCTCTGACTCAAGAAATTCCTCCTCATCTCCTTCCGAAAAGGACGTCCTTTAATTTGGAGGCTATGACCTCTGGTCCTGGACTCACGCCCACTAGTGGAAACATCCTCTCCACATCCACTCTACAGTTTCCAAGTCCACTCCCTGCACACATTGCCTCCTAGTTGGGTATCACGGAGCTGACCCTGCCTCGCTTCAAAGCTGACTGGCTCCCTTATCATATCATATCATATCATATATATACAGCCGGAAACAGGCCTTTTCGGCCCTCCAAGTCCGTGCCGCCCAGCGATCCCCGTACATTAACACTATCCTACACCCACTAGGGACAATTTTTACATTTACCCAGCCAATTAACCTACATACCTGTACGTCTTTGGAGTACTCTTGGGATACTAAATGTAATGGGTCTGCAAACCAGTTGCCTAATCTGTGATTATGTTTGGCATCATATGAGAAATGTCATTTGTCATACAGTCATAACAATAAAAAGCAACAGGACACACAAAATACATTTTAACATGAACATCCACCACAGTAACTCCTCCACATTCCTCACTGTGCTGGAAGGCAAAAACAAGGACAGACACTGTAGGTGAGGCAGCCATTGTGTGGCACCCCCTGTATTTTGTGTGGTTGAAGCAGATAAGGGAGCACAGTGGCACAGATGGTGGAGTTGCTGCCCCACAACGCCAGAGACCCAGGTTCGATCCTTGACTCCACTCAGTCTACCTAAAGCTACCTGATCTCCAAAATGCTAAACACTTTAATTTCCCCTCCCATTCCCGTACTGACCTTTCTGTCCTGGGCCTCCTCCACTGTCAGAGTGAGGGCCCGCTCAAATTGGTGGACCAGCACAACATATTTTGCTTGGGCAGCTTACTCCCCAGCGGTATGAATATTGACTTCAAATAACCCTTGCTTTCCCCCTCTCCCCATCCCTCCCCCTCCAAATTCTCTGACCAGTCTGACTATTTCCCTGATTAAATTTTCTCTGCATGCTTCGTTGTCACCTTCTCCTAACTAACAATGATCTTTTCTCCATTTTCCGTGATGTCTCGTATTAACACCTTACACTTCCCTTTCTATGTCCCCCTCTCCCCCGACTCTCATTCTGAAGAATAATTGTTTTAAGATATTTATGCTGTAAGCTTTACATGTGAAAGCTGAAGCTGAAAAAATTAAACATTGTTCAAACTAAGTATAAACAAACAACACCTTGTAGAGTTACAGGAGACAACGGAAAGTGGAGGGGGAGAGGACTCGACTAGAAGACGGAGAAAGTAAATTGGGAATAAAGTCTACCTGGCTCCACTCGTGGACGTTAACTCTGGCCAGCAGGATGTGTGCGGAGATTAAAGTAACCAGTAACAGATGTTGCAACTAAGTCGCTCTCCTTTATTAAACAATAGGGCAGGCATTCAATCAAAATCAACCCCCTGGAGGTGGTTTCCAAAGGCTCCGAGGCCCTTATAGAAGGGAAGTCAGATTTAGATTACCAATGTCCAGGGATCTCCTCTTCCCTACTTGTTCTTTGAGGCTAACAATCCTGATATTTTTTCCCCCATTGTGGGTGTTCTGAGTGAGGAAATCAGTGTCTGCAATAGAGTCATAGAGTCCTAGATCATGGAAACAGGCCCTTCGGCCCAACTCGCCCATGCCGGCCAACAAGTCCCATCTGCACTAGTCTTATCCCATCTACCTGCGTTTTATCCAGAAGTGGCTGCAGTGGCCACCTTTCCAATTTGGGATACCCAGATTCTGGGAAAAGTGATTACAATAGATAATAGACAATAGGTGCAGGAGGAGGCCATTCAGCCCTTCGAGCCAGCACCGCCATTCAATGTGATCATGGCTGATCATTCTCAATCAGTACCCCATTCTTGCCTTCTCCCCATACCCCCTGACTCCGCTATCCTTAAGAGCTCTATCTAGCTCTCTCTTGAATGCATTCAGAGAATTGGCCTCCACTGCCTTCTGAGGCAGAGAATTCCACAGATTCACAACTCTCTGACTGAAAAAGTTTTTCCTCGTCTCCGTTCTAAATGGCCTACCCCTTATTCTTAAACTGTGGCCCCTTGTTCTGGACTCCCCCAACATTGGGAACATGTTTCCTGCCTCCAACATGTCCAACCCCTTAATAATCTTATACGTTTCGATAAGATCCCCTCTCATCCTTCTAAATTACAAGAAAAACCAAGAAAAATAGGAAAAACGAACATGAAAAGCAACTTCAGGTGTAGTAAAGTCATGCAGTTCCACTGCCATCCAATGTGGTGAACTTCTCCTCGGGATTAATTTCACTCCAATTGAGATCAGTGTGTAATGGTTATATATAGCTTGTGTCTTATCGGCCTTTATTTTACAGTGATGTGCTTTTATGCCTCTCTCTAGTTTCCAGCTTCAGGCGTTGACCAGTGAAGTGGCTGTCTGTTTATTCAGCTGTCAGGAGAGTGCAACAAGCTTCGTTCTATAATTTCATTGCACCCACTGCATGCTACTTTACATTGTTGTCTTTTATTGCTTCCTGAGATACAGCAGAAGGCTGTGGAGACCAAGACAATGGATATTTTTAAGGCAGAGATAGATAGATTCTTGATTGGTACGGGTGTCGGGGATTGTGGGGAGAAGGCAGGAGAAAGGGGTTAGGAGGGAGAGATAGATCAGCCATGATTGAATGGTGAAGTAGACTTGATGGGCCGAATGGCCTAATTCTGCTCCTATCACTTATGAACTTATGAATAACTAAATCAGAATTTTTTAACATGAAGAAAGATTTTACTTTTGTGTTACATTTTAAATAACTGTGTTGCTTTGTATGGTAATGTAGTATCTTTTTAACTATTGTACATATTGTATTGTATTTCTTTTCTAAGATGCCTAACAACATCAGGCTAAGGGACTGTCGATGAAAACTAGCCTCGGCTAACTCGAGTACATTTGCATTTGTTTAAATGTCAATTGATGTACACTGGCCCTTTTTCAAATAAATAATAATAATTATTATTATTATTACTATTATTATTATTATTATTATTATTATTATTATTATTATTATTATTATTATTATTATTATTACTACTACTACTCCCCACCACAAGCTGAGTATAGAAGTTAGGAGGTCATGTTGCAGTTATATAAGACGTTGGCATGGCCGCATTTAGAGTATTGTGTTCAGTTCTGGGCACCATATTATAGGAAAGATGTTGTCAAACGGAAAGGGAACAGAATTTTTTTTACAAGGATGTTTCCAGGACTTGAGGGTCTGAGCTATAGGGAGAGTTAGAGCAAGCAGGGATTCTAATCCTTGGAGTGCCGGAGAATTATAGAGGTGTATAAAATCATAATAGATCGGGTAAACGCACAGAGTCTCTTGCCCGGAGTAGGGGAATCGAGAACCAGAGGACATAAGTTTAAGGTGAAGGGGAAAAGATATTTTAGGGATCTGAGGGGTAACTTTTTCACACTAAGGGTGGTGGGTGTATGGAACGAGTAACCAGAGGAGGTAGTTGAGGCTGGGCCGATTGCAATTGGATAAGTACAAGGATGGGACAGGTTTAGAAGGATATGGGCCAAACGCAGGCAGGTGGGACTAGTGTGGATGGGGCATGTTGGCCGGTGTGGGCACATTAGGCTGTAGGGCCTGTTTCTATGCTCCATGACTTTAAGACAAGCCTGAATGTAAGTTTTATCTAAGTTCAACATTGCTCTTGAAGTCGCTGCGTAAATCTCCTGTTTCCTCCCACACTCCAAAGATATAAAGGTATGTAGGTTAATTAGCTTTGGTAAAAAATTGTAAATTGCCCTAGCGTGTAGGATAGTACTAGTGTACAGGGTGATCGCTGGTCGGCGCGGACTCGGTGGGCCGAAGGGCCTGTTTCTAAACTGTGTCTCTAAAGTCTAAAAGTAAAGTAAAGAGGTGGGTTTCAGATTTCCACCAGTCTTTCCGCAGATGCTGCCCAACCTGTTTGGAAAATATTTCCAGCATTTCCACGTCCTCCTTCAGATTTTCAGCGTCTACAGTTCTTGCCTTTTTTCTTGACCTTAAAACAAGAATCAGGGTGTTTTGGGGAGAGGTCAAGCAACATTGCCAAGTGAAACGTGTTAGGGCTTCAAAATGTTCAGACAAACTTTGGAGACCAAACCATACAATGAGATACAACCACATTACCAATGCTTGGCCAGTAAGGCAAATTTGAAAGCTGTCTTACCTAGAAAGTGAGGATGAGACCTACTTATCTTCTATAGAGTGAGGTCCTTCTGCAGTTGTGCAGGGCCCTAGTGAGACCGCACCTGGAGTACTGTGTGCAGTTTTGGTCTCCAAATTTGAGGAAGGATATTCTTGCTATTGAGGGCATGCAGCATAGGTTTACTAGGTTAATTCCCGGAATGGCGGGACGGTCATATGTTGAAAGACTGGATCAACTAGGCTTGTATACACTGGAATTTAGACGGATGAGAGGGGATCTTATCGAAACGTATAAGATTATTAAGGGGTTGGACACATTAGAGGCAGGAAACATGTTCCCAATGTTGGGAGAGTCCAGAACAAGGGGCCACAGCTTAAGAATAAGGGGTAGGCCATTTAGAACTGCGATGAGGAAAAACTTTTTCAGTCAGAGAGTTGTAAATCTGTGGAATTCACTGCCTCAGAAGGCAGTGGAGGCCAATTCTCTGAATGCATTCAAGAGAGAGCTAGATAGAGCTCTTAAGGATAGCGGAGTCAGGGGGTATGGGGAGAAGGCAGGAACGGGGTACTGATTGAGAATGTTCAGCCATGATCACATTGAATGGCGGTGCTGGCTCGAAGGGCCGAATGGCCTCCTCCTGCACCTATTGTCTATTGTCTATTGCCCTGTTTCTTGAGCTGGAGGACCTACTCAAGAGTCTTGAGCATAACATCAGTGTAGTATTTTTAACTGTCAATGCTCCTCCTTGCAAATGTGAGTTTAAGCAAGAGTTTGTGTAGTTAGTTTAGAGATACAGCACGGAAACAGGCCCTTCGGCCCACCGGGTCCGTGCCGACCAGTGATCCCCTTGCATTCTCCCACACACACTGGGGACAAATTACAGTCCTTATCGAAGCCAAATTAAGCTACAAACTTGTACGTCTTTGGAGTGTGGGAGGAAACCAGAGCACCTGGGAAAAAACCCACGCAGGTCACGGGAAAAAACGTACAAAATCTGTACAGACAGCACCCGTAGTCAGGATTGAACCTGGGTCTCTGGCGCTGTAAGGCAGCAACTCTACCGCTGCGCCACCGTGCCACCCTCACCATGCCATGCTTTCTTACGGGAAATATAAGATCCCACAGAGCTCTCTGGTGACCTGACCAACATTTATCTCTTAACATATAAAATTAACATATAAAATTCTTAAGGGGTTGGAGAGGCTAGATGCGGGAAGATTGTTCCCGATGTTGGGGAAGTCCAGAACCAGGGGTCACAGCTTAAGGATAAGGGGGAAGTCTTTTAGGACCGAGATGAGAAAACATTTCTTCACACAGAGAGTGGTGAATCTGTGGAATTCTCTGCCACAGAAGGTAGTTGAGGCCAGTTCATTGGCTATATTTAAGAGGGAGTTAGATGTGGCCCTTGTGGCTAAAGGGATCAGGGGGTATGGAGAGAAGGCAGGTATGGGATACTGAGTTGGATGATCAGCCATGATCATATTGAATGGCGGTGCAGGGCCATTCGAAGGGCCGAATGGCCTACTCCTGCACCTATTTTCTATGTTTCTATGTTTCTATGTTTCTATGTTTCCAACTGAATAAAAACATCATCTGAGCATAATATTACTGTTTCGGGCACAATTCCGCTTCACAAAATAGTAAATTCCTATATTCCAATCGTTAACTATCGTTCAAAGATTTGGAAAATGCTTTGGGATGGTCTTCTGTTCAGGAAGACTCTGTTGAAATTGTAAGTTCCTTCTTTCTTGAAATGCAAATGTTTAAACAGTTATACAGTGTAAACAGACTCACACAGAACAATTAACCAAGCCACCATCTGTTTCTATCTATCAACAACTGACCCCCAATTAACTGATGAACTAAAAGCTGTTGGTGAAATTATAAACCCGCCAGGCAGTCAGGATTTCTGTTAAAGCTGGAAAAGATAAAAGAAAATACATTACCACATAGAATGACATGGAAGGCAGAGCACAGAAACGGGCCATTACTCGTAAGAGATCTCTGGAAGTGTCCTTCTCTGCATAAGCTTCCTCCCCTCCTAGACACACATGCAGGCACACATGCACGCATGCACACATGCATGTGCACACACACACACACACACACGTACATGCACACACACACAAAGACACACAGACACATGCACGCACGCTCTCACACACATGCACACTCGCACATGTGAGCACACACACACACACACATGCACGCCCACATTCACGTACAATCACACCGAAGATCGTAGACCGTCATCCTGAAATCACCTGTCTCTTTCCACAGATGCTGCCTGACCTGCTGAATGCTACAAGCATTTTCTATCTTTTTTTCTTTTTGATCTCCGGCATCTGTAGATCTTTTATTTCCATTTGAATAGAACCAGTTGAGGTATTTTCTGTGACACGGCTCTTGAATCTCTGCTCGACCCATTGGTGGGTGATGTTTCGTCTAGTTTAGTTTAGTATAGAGTGACATCGTAGACACAGGTCCTTCGGCCCACCGAGTCCACGCCGACCAGCACTCACCCGTTCACACTAGTTCTACGTTATCCCACTTTCACATCCACTCCCTGCACACTAAGAGGCAATTTACAGAGGCCATTAACCTACAAACCCGCACGTATTTGAGATGTGAGAGGGAACCAGAGCACCCGAAGGAAACCCACGTGGTCACAGGGAAATTGTGCAGATTCCACACAGACCGCACCTGAGGTCAGGATCGAACCCGTGTCTCTGTCGCTGTGACACAGCAGCTCTATCAGCTGCACCACTGTGCCGCCATCTGGGTGGGACTTGCTAGGATAACGTTAGTAACCTGACTCAGATATCTTACCCCTTTGGCCTCCCTATAGGTTGGGTAATTGTTATCAATAAGACAGGTTCAAGGTTCATGGTCTTTTATTGGCACGTGTACCAATTAAGGTGCAGTGATATGCGATTTACCATGCTGCCATACTAAAAAACAGCAACAAGACACACAACTACATAAATGTTAACATGAAGGAAATCCACATTAGGCAGGAAATGGTTTTGGGTAGACTGATGGGACTGAAGGCTGATAAATCCCCAGGGCCTGATGGTCTGCATCCCAGGGTACTTAAGGAGGTGGCTCTAGAAATAGTGGAAGCATTGGAGATCATTTTTCAATGTTCTATAGATTCAGGATCAGTTCCGGTGGATTGGAGGATAGCAAATGTTACCCCACTTTTTAAGAAAGGAGGGAGAGAGAAAACGGGTAATTATAGACCAGTTAGTCTGACATCAGTGGTGGGGAAGATGCTGGAGTCAATTATAAAAGACGAAATTGCTGAGCATTTGGATAGCAGTAACGGGATCATTCCGAGTCAGCATGGATTTACGAAGGGGAAATCATGCTTGACAAATCTACTGGAATTTTTTGAGGATGTAACTAGGAAAATTGACAAGGGAGAGTCAGTGGATGTGGTGTACCTCGACTTTCAGAAAGCCTTCGACAAGGTCCCACACAGGAGATTAGTGGGCAAAATTAGGGCACATGGTATTGGGGGTAGGGTACTGACATGGATAGAAAATTGGTTGACAGACAGAAAGCAAAGAGTGGGGATAAATGGGGCCCTTTCGGAATGGCAGGCAGTGACCAGTGGGGTACCGCAAGGTTCGGTGCTGGGACCCCAGCTATTTACGATATACATTAATGACTTAGACGAAGGGATTAAAAGTACCATTAGCAAATTTGCAGATGATACTAACCTGGGGGGTAGTGTGAATTGTGAGGAAGATGCAATAAGGCTGCAGGGTGACTTGGACAGGTTGTGTGAGTGGGCGGATACATGGCAGATGCAGTTTAATGTAGATAAGTGTGAGGTTATTCACTTTGGAAGTAAGAATAGAAAGGCAGATTATTATCTGAATGGTGTCAAGTTAGGAGGAGGGGGAGTTCAATGAGATCTGGGTGTCCTGGTGCATCAGTCAATGAAAGGAAGCATGCAGGTACAGCAGGCAGTGAAGAAAGCCAATGGAATGTTGGCCTTCGTAACAAGAGGAGTTGAGTATAGGAGCAAAGAGGTCCTTCTACAGTTGTACCTGGCCCTGGTGAGACCGCACCTGGAGTACTGTGTGCAGTTTTGGTCTCCAAATTTGAGGAAGGATATTCTTGCTATGGAGGGCATGCAGCGTAGGTTCACTAGGTTAATTCCCGGAATGGCGGGACTGTCATATGTTGAAAGGCTGTAGCGATTGGGTTTGTATACACTGGAATTTAGAAGGATGAGGGGGGATCTTATTGAAACATATAAGATAATTAGGGGATTGGACACATTAGAGGCAGATAACATGTTCCCAATGTTGGGGGAGTCCAGAACAAGGGGCCACAGTTTAAGAATAAGGGGTAGGCCATTTAGAACGGAGATGAGGAAGAACTTTTTCAGTCAGAGGGTGGTGAAGGTGTGGAATTCTCTGCCTCAGAAGGCAGTGGAGGCCAGTTCGTTGGATGCTTTCAAGAGAGAGCTGGATAGAGCTCTTAAGGATAGCGGAGTGAGGGGGTATGGGGAGAAGGCAGGAACGGGGTACTGATTGAGAGTGATCAGCCATGATCGCATTGAATGGCGGTGCTGGCTCGAAGGGCTGAATGGCCTACTCCTGCACCTATTGTCTATTGTCTATTGTCTATAATATCCACCACGGGGGATTCCCCACATTTCTCAATGTGCTGGAAGGCAATAAAGTCCAATCATCTTCCCTCTTTATTCTCCCACGGTCGGGGCAGTCGAACCATCCACAGTCGGGGTGATCAAAGCTCCCGCAGCCGGCGGTCAAATCTCCCGCGTCGGGGCAGTCAACGCTCCTGCGGCTTGGAGCTCCCGAAGTCGGTCTCCAGCAGAGGCTGTCAGCTCCACGATGTTAGGCCGCAGTGCGGGCGGAGATACGATACGGAAAGAAATCGCTTCTGCGTCGAGTTAAGATATTTTTAAAAGTTTCCCCAAACCCCCCCCCCCCTCCAACCCCCACATAAAACAAGCTAAAGAACACTAAAACATACATTTAACATCTACTAGGAACAACAAAGAAGGAATAGATGAGACAGACTGTTGGCGAGGCAGCCATTGCTGGCGCCACCTGGTGTCACATTGATATTCACCAATGTAACATGGACCCCAGCCTCATTGACCATTTATACAACTCTTCTATTGGAACATGTGGTCATGTGGCCTCAGCTGCTTCATAGTAAAATTATCAAAAACAAAACTCCATAAGGAGTTTTCAATGTGATCAAAAATTTGGTCAAGAAGGTAGAGATTAAGGTTAGAGTGCAAGAGAATTCCAGAGCTTAGGGCCCAGGCAAATGAAGGCCTGGAGGCACAAGTAACTGCAGATGCTGGTTTACAACGGAAAAAAAAGACACAAAGTGCTGGAGTAACTCAGGCAGCATCAGGCAGAAAGACAGGATAGACTTGGCTTGTACTCGCTGGAATTTAGAAGATTGAGGGGGGATCTTATAGAAACTTACAAAATTCTTAAGGGGTTGGACAGGCTAGATGCAGGAAGATTGTTCCCGATGTTGGGGAAGTCCAGAACAAGGGGTCACAGTTTAAGGATAAGGGGGAAGTCTTTTAGGACCGAGATGAGAAAGTTTTTTTTCACACAGAGAGTGGTGAATCTGTGGAATTCTCTGCCACAGAAGGTAGTTGAGGCCAGTTCATTGGCTATATTTAAGAGGGAGTTAGATGTGGCCCTTGTGGCTAAAGGGATCAGGGGGTATGGAGAGAAGGCAGGTACAGGATACTGAGTTGGATGATCAGCCATGATCATATTGAATGGCGGTGCAGGCTCGAAGGGCCGAATGACCTACTCCTGCACCTATTTTCTATGTTTCTATGTTTCTATCTCTGGAGAACATGGATGGGTGACATCAGGACTCATCTGAAGAGGGGACCTCTATACTCTATGTTTTTCTTTAGCTGAAGACATGACAGTACGTTTTACGCGTGTTTAGTTTATACGTTTTTGAGATAACACGTCTGTCCCTCTAATACCAGGGTTTGATTTATGCACTGGCATTTTCGTGATAACACGCTCAAATTTACTGCTGACGCCACAGTCACGTACATGTTTAATTGACACCTTTTTGAATAACGTGCTGTTTTTCAAGCAAGTAGCCTCCGCGTAAAATGTAAGCCTGCGTTGTGGTGCAATAAAAGAAACAGGGATGTGAAATAGGCCCGAAGTGAAATGTAATAGTGGACAGTGTGGAGAGAGTGTCCAGGCACAGATCTACTTGCACTTTATTCTGCCTTAAAACTGTTACAATTTGTTTCGTTGGGTTGTTGTTGTTTAAATTAATTAAATTATTGCATCGTATGGGAGGCGCATTCCCGATCTCGTTGTACCCCTGTACAATGACAATAAAGATATATTGTATTGTTTGGAATGGATTGTATTGTAATAAAAAGGAACTGCAGATGCATGTTTATACCAAAGATAGACACAAAATGCTGGAGTAACTCATCAGGTCAGGCGGCATCCCTGGAGAAAACAGAAGGGGGACATTTTGGGTCTCGACCCGAAACGTCACCCATTCCCTTTCTCCAGAGATGCTGCCTGACCCACTGAGTTACTCCAGCATTTTGTGTCTATCTTCTGGTGGGGGGGGAGGGGGGTCTGGAAGCAAGAAAAGACCAGGACAAGTCACAAATGACCTCAGGCAGGGAAACTCCCTGATAAGCTGATTGTCAGCTCGGGTCGGTGTGATCCCAAGACGGATACATCGTAAGTGAATTCGACGAGAGATGTCAGCAGATTCGGAGCATGAAGAAACTTCAATGCAAGGATGCGAGTTTAAAATTGGTGTCTGTGCATATGTTTAGCAGCGGTCGTTGAAGAATTAGCAGTCAGCGGGGATTCCACACCCTGCCCCCCTCATCTCCACATGTGAGTCAGGAGCTTCTTCAGAGAAAGCAATCCTGCTTTCACTGGGTTTACATTCCCAGGGATTCTCATGTTTGCTTCTCAAACCTTCATCAATACTTTTCAAACAGTGTCCAAGGAGATAATTGTATTCCCACACTACTCTACTCTTGATTTTCTCCCAGTGTTTGTCAGCCATGAGACGATGACACCAGTCCATAAAGCTCAGTACATTGTCACTTTCTGTTGAGAATTTCATGAGCATTATTTACTGAGTTACCATCCACAACCTTTTTTACATTAGCAAGGCTTGATTATTCGATAGTTAGGCACAACATGCTAGAATAACTGAACGGGGGTCAGGCAGCATCTACGGAGAAAATGGGTCGAGACCCTTCTGGAGGCCGAAGAAGGGTCCCAATTTGGAACGTTTCACCTATCCATGTTCTCCAGAGATTCTGCCTGCCCCACTGTTAAAGAGGTACAGCGCGGAAACAGTCCCTTTGGCCCTCGGAGTCCATGCCGACCAGCGATTACCCGTACACTAGCACCATCCTACACACGAGGGGCAATTTGCAGAAGTCTATTAGCATGTAAACCTGTACGTCTTTGGAGTATGGGGTGAATCCTGACAGCGCGAAGGAAACCCTAACTCGGTCACAGGGAGAACGTCAAGTCAAGTCAAGTCAAGTCCAAGTCAAGTTTATTTGCCACGTACACATACACGATGTGCAGTGAAATGAAAGTGGCAATGCCTGTGGATTGTGCAAAAAAAAAGAATTACAGTTGCAGCATATAAATTAAAGTTAATACAGAGAAGACAAAATTTAGTCCCTGGAGTTATAAAAGTTAACAGTCCCGATGGCCTGTGGGAAGAAACTCCGTCTCATCCTCTCCGTTTTCACAGCGTGACAGCGGAGGCGCTTGCCTGACCGTAGCAGCAGGAACAGTCCGTTGCTGGGGTGGCAGGGGTCCCTCACGATCTTGCTTGCTCTCGATCTACACGATCCACATCGTGTACAGACTCCGCACAGACGGCACCTGTAGTCAGGATGGAACCCGGGTCACTGGTGTGCTGAGGTCGTTTCCCCACTGCGCTATGCCTAACTTTGTACCCCCCACGCGGGCAAAAATCTTTGAATTGAAAGCTCTGCATTTTTAACAAGTTCGAACAATGGAACCAAATGATGGTTTTTCTACACTTTGTGCTCTCAGTATTAGACTCGCCAAGGATTGTCTGGGTGCTCTGTGTGGGATTTATGGCAATTCCTTTCACATTTCCACACTTAACAGGCAGCAGGAATTCTACAGCTGTGTAACGTGTTCGGATTACAGGCATCATCTTGGGGGTAATGGATACCCCTCTGGTAAACCCATTAGACTGGCTGCTGCCGGCCGGGCCTGTAACAAGCGTCAGGTACAACCCTAGTCCGTACCGGGTTACATGTCCCTGTAATCCGCCCGTGCTAATGTTATTCCTCCACAAAAGGGCCTCGACGGCAGAGAGAGAGAGAAAAAAAAACGTGGCTATTTAAAAGAAAATCCGGATGATGGAAATCGCAAAGAATGGTCGGACAAACCTATCGCCGCTCTCCAGAAATCAGTGAAGAGGGATGAAGAGGAAGATCGTGTTCCAAGCTTCACGCCTTTTGTTAGAATTGGAAGGCAGAGGGAGAGCCTGGTATTCTGCCCGGTCAGATCTACGCTTTATAATCTTGGTTTACTCTACCAATGCAGAACTGGATCAATGTTACTTTATTCTCATGTGTTCCGAAGTGCAGCGAAAGTATTATTACATTTCAGTGACAATCCTACTGTACATTAGGCACAATCATACTAAGTATAAAAGTGTGAGATAGTTGACCACGCTGAGTCCTCGCACAAGAGTCACCATGTTTTATGCGGCACCATCTGAGTTTGTCTCCAATGGTGCTGCATCCTTTAATGGACACAAAATGCTGGAACAACTGAGCGGGTCAGGCAGCATCTCTGGAGAGACAGAATGTGTGACGTTTCGGGTCGAGACCTTTCTTCAGTTTGATGAAAGGTCGAGACCTGAAACGTCACCCATTCCTTCCCTCCAGAGATGCTGCCAGTCCCGCTGAGTTATACCAACATTTTGTGTCCATCTTCGGGGTAAACCAGTTTCCGCAGTTTAGTTTTGAGATACAGAGCGGAGACAGGCCCTTCGGCCCACCGAGTCTGCACTGACCAACAATCCCCGCACATTAACGCACACTCGGGACAATTTACAATTATACTAAGCCAATTAACCTACAAACCTGTACGTCTTTGGAATGTGGGAGGAAACCGAATACCTTGGAGAAACCATAAGGCAGACAGTACACGTAGTCTGGATCAAACCTGGGTCTTTGGCGCTGCAAAACAGCAACTCTATCACTGCGCTACCAGGCCACCCTACATCCTTCTTTCTTCCTTCTACATTATTTTTTAGATAAGGAGATCGAAACTGTGCTCAGTATTCCAGGTGTGGTCTCATCCCATATAACTTTAACTAAACCTGTCTATTCTTAAACTCCAGGGTAGACACAAAATGCTGGAGTAACTCAGCGGGACAGGCAGCATCTCTGGACAGAAGTCTGAAGAAGGATCTCGGCCCGAAACGTCACCCATTCCTTCCCTCCAGAGATGCTGCCTGTCCCGCTTAGAGTTACTCCAGCATTTTGTGTCTATCTTCGAATTAAACCAGCATCTGCATGTTCTTTCCCCAATGAAGAGTTAGTGCAGAAATGTATTAATAAATGATCTGCTCTGCTCATTGAAACCAGGGCAGTTCTGCTTTGGGGAGGCTCATATATAATCCTTATCCTCAATTCAGGTTGTAAATCTTTCCTGTCTGTTGACCCTCAGTCAGTGCAGCACGTCAATATGACACAGACCCCCTGATACAGGAAATGTCTTGAGGCTCGGACTAAAGCGCAGTTCATATCAATCAGCTTCATCTCGGGTCTCCACAGGGTCTGGATCCTGTTATAGGTGAAAAGGTCTGTCAACAGATGGGCCACAATGGGAGAAGTGGAAAGGTCATTTTCACAAACAGCCCATAATTCTTTCGAGATCTGAACGCAGCAGAAATTCATCAGGTAAATGTTCAGGTTTGTCCGTGTGCTTTTTCTAAAGTGCTCAATTAAATTTTGAACTCTGTTTTACAATTTCAAAACAGGAACCTTCAGACATTTCATTTCTTTTTTTTTAAAAAAAACCCTTTTGTTTCCCAATTCCCATATCAATTTTTTTATTTTTTTTGTCAATTCAATGTTGGGGATCAGAGAATATTTTCCACTCCAGGTGGCTAAACCAAGGCAGATGAAAGGGTAGAAAGAGTTGCCTTTTTTTTCTGCCATGTCCCTTTCAGGACATGCACGAACGATTTAACATCTGATGGAATTCTTTTGAAATGGGATAGAGAGAACACAGCAGCCAATTTTGACCAGACAACCTCTGCAATCCTTGATTGCTGTAAAGCACTTGTCTTTCGCAGGAAGACAAACTCCAGGTAACAATGAGGTATTTGTTGGTGATCATAGAGTGACCAGCATTTTACGGGTTGGGTTCACCGATGCTCTGCAAATCCGTTGGCTCTGATTCTCCGCTGAAGGAGACGAGGAGGAATCTCTTTAGTCAGAGGGCGGCAAAACTGTGGAATTCATTGTCGCAGAAGTCTGTAGAGGCCAAGTCAAATTTTTTTTTTTTTGTAAGGCAGAGATAGATAGATTCTTGATTAGTACAGGTGTCAGGGGTTACGGGGAGAAGGCAGGAGAATGGGGTTAGGGGGGAGAGATAGGCCAGCCATGAATGAATGGGGGAGGAGACCTGATGGGCCGAATGGCCTAATTCTGCTCCTATCACTTACGAACGTGTGAACTTATGATTCTTCCCTCTTCACTAACGACGATTCCATTTGACCCAGGGCACCTCTGAGAGCACAGCAGCCCCCCTGGTGGTGCTCCAAAGTACAGACTATACTTTTATGCTCTGGAATGGGCATTAGAAACGTAGAAACAGAAAATAGGTGCAGGAGGAGGCCATTTGGCCCTTCGAGCCAGCACCGCCATTCATTGTGATCATGGGTGATCATCCACAATATGCCTGCCTTTGCCTATATCCCTTGATTCCACTAGCCCCTAGAGCTCCATCTAACTCTCTTTTAAATTCATCCAGTGAATTGGCCCCCACTGCCTTCTGAAGCATTGAAGCTCAGCTTTCCAACACAGTGTTTGCTCACAGCTGAACTGTGGCTGACGTTGCCTCATTGACCTCAGCGCCATCCAAGATGATGAGCCACTACTAGAATGATTTATATCGCTCCCTCTGGCTTTACATTTCACGTCTCTTCTCTCCTTATCTGACACCCTTTTTGTCTCTTTTTCATCTCCAGCCTTTGTCCAATGAAAAATCCCTTTCACCTGCTGTATCCACCTTTCACTTGCTCGGCTTGGTCCTGCCCCCACCTCTTCTCCAGACTTCTCCCCCCCTCCCCACCCCACCCCGTACGACAATCAGTCAGAAGCGAGATCCTGTCCCGAAACATCGCCGATCCATGTCTTTCAAAGATGCTGCTGACTGACCAGCTGAGTTACTTAAGCAACTATGTGTTTAACTCGAGATTCAAGAGAGAGCTAGATAGAGCTCTTAAGGATAGCGGAGTCAGGGGGTATGGGGAGAAGGCAGGAACGGGGTACTGATTGAGAATGATCAGCCATGATCACATTGAATGGCGGTGCTGGCTCGAAGGGCCGAATGGCCTCCTCCTGCACCTATTGTCTACTGTCTATTGTCTATTCCAGCAACTGCAGCTTGTTGGGCCTCACTAGGATGAGTTCAGTCCAGTCTAGTTTATTGTCACGTGTACCGAGGCACAGTGAAAAGCTTTTGTTTGCGTGCTGACCGATCTAGAATGAGTGCAATGCTTCCCCATTTCTCACACACCAACAATCAGAACCTTTTTCCCAAGGGTTGCCATAAGGAGAGAGGGCGACAGTTTAACAGTGATGTTTGGGGCAAGTTTTCTTACACAGAGTGGTGGGGGTCTGGAACGTACTACCAGGGGTGGCGGTGGAGGCAGATACGATAGTGGCGTTTAAGAGGCTTTTAGATGGGCACATGGAAGTGCAGGCAATGGAGGGATGGGGATAATGTTGAGGCAGGTGAGATCTGTTTAACTTGGCATCCAGTCCGGCATAAACATTGTGGGCAGAAGCGCCTCCTCTTCCACTATTCTGTTCTGTATTCTATGTTTAGTTTGGTTGAGAGATATAGCACGGAAACAGGCCCTTCAGTTCACCGAGTCCATGCTGACCAATGTTCCCTGTGTAATTGCACCATCCTACACATTAGGGAAAATTACAATTTTTACTGAAGCCAATTCATTTACACACCAGTACATCTTCTTTGGAGTGTGGGAGGAAACCAAAGCCCTCGGAGAAGGTCACAGGGAGAACGTACAAACTCCGTACAGACAGCACCCGTAGCCAGGGTCGAATCCGGTTGCTGTAAGGTAGCAACTCTACTGCTGCACCACTTTACCTTCCGTGATAATGATAAGGTGCTGTGAAAACTGTGCATCTGTGCACACTAGGAGATAATGGATTAAACACATCTGCATTGACACCTTGAACTTAGGACCCAGGTCCCGGGAGTGAATTTAAAACTGTCTCTTTTAAAGATCACTGCCTCACTGTGCAATGAAAAAGGCTGCTTACACTACCAGTTATAATATGCTTTAGCCATAACACTAGAAATAGGGACTCTGGCTAATAACGGGCCTTTACGGCCAAGTTAAAACTCTTGACATTTAAAAAAAAACTTTAGACATTTTACTTTATTGAGTTTAGTTTAGATACAGCGCGGAAACAGGCCCATCGGCCCACCAGGTCCGTGCCGACCAGCGATCCCCACACATTAACACTATCCTACACCCACTCGGGACAATTTTTACATTTACCCAGCCAATTAACCTACACACCTGTACGTCTTTGGAGTGTGGGAGGAAACCGGAGATCTCGGAGAAAACCCAGGCAGGTCACGGGAAGAACGTACAAACTCCGTACAGACAGCACCCGTAGTCGGGATCGAACCCGGGTCACCGGCGCTGCAAGCGCTCTAAGGCAGCAGTTCTACCTCTGCACATGAAGTGTACAAGATGGCGCACTCTCACACTTAGCATGATTGTGCCTTTTGTACAGTAGGATTGTCACTGAGCTGTAAGCAAAAAAAAAGAATCTCACTGTATTTGGGCACATGTGACAATAATGCCAAGCACTCTGAAGAAGGGTCTCGACCCAAAACGTCACCCATTCCTTCTATCCAGAGATGCTGCCTGTCCCGCTGAGTTACTCCAGTCAGCGGAGTCAGGGGGTATGGGGAGAAGGCGGGAACGGGGTACTGATTGAGAATGATCAGCCATGATCACGTTGAATGGCGGTGCTGGCTCGAAGGGCCGAATGGCCTCTTCCTGCACCTATTGTCTATTGTCTATTGACCCGAAACGTCACCTATTCCTTTTCTCCAGAGATGCTGCCTGACCCGCTCTGAGTTACTCCAGCATTTTGTGTCTATCTAAACTATAGCATGTATTGGTTGTAGATAGAAGGATAGCATGCATGAATCAGATCTTGCTGTTAACATTAATCTGTTCCCAGCCATTATAGAGATCTACTGACACTTTCTTTAGAAAGGATCTGCAGATGCTGGTTTATATGGAAGGTAGACACAAAGTGCTGGAGGGTTCCAACCCGAAACATCACCCATACTTTGGCTTCAGAGATGCTGAGTTCAGAGTTCAGAATTCAGAATTACTCCAGAGTTCGTCAGAGTTCAGAGTTACTCCAGCATCTGCAGCTCCTTTCTAAGACGTACAGGTACGTAGGTTAATTGACTGGCTAAATGTTTTTTAAAAATTGTCCCTAGTGTGTGTAGGATAGTGTTAATGTGCGGGAATCGCTGGGCGGCGCGGACTCGGTGGGCCGAAGGGCCTGTTTCCGCGCTGTATCTCTAAACAAAAATCTAAACAATATGTCAGTAGCATTGATTTCTGCAATGGCCAGGAATCGATTGTTTGCTTAATGTTAACACCAAGATCTGATTCATGTATGCCACCCTTCTGTCTACAAACCAATATATGTCATAGTTTAGTTTAGTTTGGGTTTTGTTTATTGTCACGTGTACCGAGGTACAGTGAAAAGCTTTTGTTGCGTGCTATCCAGTCAGTGGAAAGACAATACATGATTAAAATTGAGCAGTCCACAGTGTACAGATACAGATTAAAAGGAATAATGTTTAGTGCAAGATGACCTATTTCCCCTCCAGGGATAAATAAAGTTCTATTGTACCGTATCGCAATGTATCGCATCGCATCGCATCGCATCGCATCGTATCGTATCGATTCCAGTAAAGTCTGATTAAAGAGAGTCCAAAGGTCTCCAATGAGGTAGATGGTAGCTCAGGACCGCTCTCTAGTTGCTGAAAGGATGGTTCAGTTGCCTAATAACAGCTGGGAAGAAACTGTCCCTGAATCTGGAGGTGTGCATTTTTACACTTCTGTACCTCTTGCCTGATGGGAGAGGGGAGAAGAGGGAGTGGCCGGGGTGAGACCTCTCCAGATCTCTGGAGAAGAAGGATGGGGAATGTTTCGGGACTGGAAAAAATATCCTTTTTCTCCAGAGATGTTGCCTGGCTCGCTGAGTTACTGCAGCATTTTGTACCTATCTTTGCCTCCTTTAACACACCCATCAAGCGCCTTGGAAGGCTTTTACTCCATGAATGAAGGCTGAAGGCATAGTTGGCCAATATCAAAGAGGTGATCAAAAATAGACCTGCCCAAGACCAATGTCTGACCCCCTTAGAGACCCTGACTCAAAACGAACCTTTTTGCCATCACAGTTATTGGCTGTTTTACAACACGCACCGTGAGTCGTGAAATTAGACCTGGTCAATAACACCATTATCCCCAAAGGGTTAAACGAGCAATTCCCAGGGAGTCTGCAGAAGGTTTAACATGAAATCAACCGAGCTGAAACGTGAGTTTGATCCTCCAGTGACAAACGAACAACGATTTTCAGGCCTATTAAGCATGTAATGTGGAACAGATGTGAAAGTATTTGTGAGCTGGTACAAGAAAATAAGAGGCAGAGAGAAGGGGAGAGAGGGGATGGGGAGAGGGCGGAGAAACACACGTGAACGCAAAGATAAATTCAAGTATGAATGAAAGGGAAGCTTACAAATAATTTCTTTCCCTTTCCAATTTTGCGTTTAGCACATTAAAATATCTGCTTTCCCTGTAGTTGTCTGCACCCCTACTTGTAATAAAAATGAAGCTAATTCTGTTTGCCACATTCATCAGCAATTTGTCTAAACTTTGTCTCAATTCAAGTTTTATACCTAGTTTATAGCTGTTAACCTGCAGAAGCCACATTGTAAAGTGATGAAAGGCTATTAAGTATATCCATGAAAACAGAAACCATCGTAATATTTTTGATGATTGTAAATTATCTGTTTGGGCTGAGCTAGATGGTCTCAAGCCTTTGTCTTCTCTGTAGTAAATTCCTCTGCAAATGGAGAACCATCAGGAAAATGGCCATTCTGAAATAAACAGAAAGGGTGGCACGGTGGCGCAGCGGTCGAGCTGCTGCCTTACAGCGCCGGAGGCCCAGGTTCGATCCTGACTACGGGTGCTGTCTGTACGGAGTTTGTACGTCCTCGCCGTGACTTGCGTGGGTTTTCTCCGGGATCCTCCCACACTCCAAAGACGTACTGGTTTGTAGGTTAATTGGCTGGGTAAAATTGTAAATTGTTTCTCGTGTGTGTAGGATAGCGTTAGTGCGCAGGGATCGCTGGTCGGCATGGGCTCGGTGGGCCAAAGGGCCTGTTTCCGCACTGTGTCTCTAAACTAAACTAAGAAAGCGCCTTGCCTGGGATTGTTGAATTTGTTATTGAATCTAGAAGGTTGCGATGCACCTTTCATCACTATTTAGCTTCAAGCTGACACGAGCACCTCCCCAGTTAATCACTTCCCCAGTGGGAACGACCAAGTTAGTAATTAAACAGTGTAAGAAGGAACTGCAGGTGCTTGTTTATACCGAAGATACGCACAAAATGCTGGAAAAACTCAGCGGGTCAGGCAGCATCTCTGGAGAAAAGGAATAGGTGACGTTTCGGTACTTTGCTGCAAACTTCAGTCCACCAGAGAGCAAAACCAGAGGAGAATTTCGAACTTGACTTTCTTCTCACTCTACGTTGTCTATCTGCATAGATACGGTTTTGAAGGAACGGGAACATTTTCTTCAATGGCCTGGATCGATTTTCACCCCTCATCCAGACCATTCACACAGTTTGGACATCATCATATTGCTGATCGTGTGAACTTCCAACGCACGCATCTCCTGCCATTCTTTCCGCATTAAACTGCGAAGCCACTTCAAAGAAGTAATCACATGGTAAATAAATGAAATGTTTTCGTTTTAAATATTATTTTGTCTTTATTCGGTTAGGTCTCAAACAGTGCTACGAGATTATGCCTAATCAGTCTGAAGAGGGCCGAAACGTCTCCAGAAATGCTGCCTGTCCCGCTGAGTTACTCGGGACAATTTTTACATTTACCAAGCCAATTAACCGACATACCTGCACGTCTTTGGAGTGTGGGAGGAAACCGAAGATCTCGGAGTAAACCCACGCAGGTCACGGGGAGAACGTACAAACTCCGTACAGACAGCACCCGTAGTCGGGATCGAACCCGGGTCTCCGGCGCTGCATTCGCTTGTGAGGCAGCAACTCTACCGCTGCGCCACCGCGCCGCCGATTTGTGTCTATCTTCTGCCCGTGAATGTCCCTGATTCTGAGAAAGAGCTATGGGTGGATATTGTAAACAAACGGTGGGCATGGGTACATTAAGGAAGCAGCCTCCAAAGTTCACCAAAGAAGAGGTGGTAAGCAAAGACAATAGAACAGAGCACGATAGACCACTCGACCCTAAAAACCGTAGTATGTCAAGGCGCCATTTTAGTCGGCAGAAACTTGCAGAAACATTTTAAAAGAAAAATAACAAAAATCTGTGAATTGATAAATGAGATATATCCTACATTTTTATCGTATCATCACACATACTGTTCCCCAAAACACTGATTACACTGTGAGAGGCCTAGCGAACGGTGGGTCTTGCTTACTAAAATGGCGGACGTTACGCTCCTTTGCGTACTACACTTCAGTATAGGCGATTTAGACGGAGTGGTCCATCTTGCTCCTTTAGTATCTTTGATGGTGAGATTTTCCTCTCAGCAATGTGGTTTGGTTGAACTTTGTTTACCTTTCTACCCAACTGGCCATTACAATGCACAAGGAGCCTCAAATTCTCCTCAATTTGTCTCATTTCCCAAAGCCCTGGAAACAATCCTCCTACAAGTACTTATCCAGCTTCCTGTAGAATCTCTTACAAAACATGGTCCAAACACCTATTTAGGGAATGCTTTCCAGACTACACATTTCCACAGCTCATGGGATATATACGCATGATCTCATGGTGCTTCACGAGAGTGTTATTGCATAAAATTTGGCTTCAAGCCACATAAGAAGATATTAAAATAAAGAGGTAACTATTGAATTGTATCTTAAACAGAGGGGAGGGAAAGATTTAGATTCTTGATTAGTACAGGTGTCAGGGGTTATGGGGAGAAGAATGAGAGGAGAATGGGGTTGAGAGGGAAAGATAGATCAGCCATGATTGAATGGTGGAGTGGACTCGATGGGCCGAATGGCCTAATTCTGCTCCTAGAACTTATGAACTTTCCTGGACTAAATACCATAGCAACAGAGGGGATGGTCACCAATGGTGGAGTGAAGAAATCTGTGGATAAACAAGAGGCCAGTAATGGAGGAGGACAAATAACTTGATTACACAAAGTGCTGGAGGAACTCAAAGTTGGCGAACACTGTCCAGTCCATCATGAGTAGTGACCTATATGAAAATAACTGCAGATGCTGGTACAAATCGATTTATTCACAAAATGCTGGAGTAACTCAGCAGGTCAGGCAGCATCTCGGGAGAGAAGGAATGGGTGACGTTTCGGGTCGAGACCCTTCTTCTGAAGAAGGGTTTTGACCCGAAACGTCACCCATTCCTTTTCTCCCGAGATGCTGCCTGACCTGCTGAGTTACTCCAGCATTTTGTGAATAAATCAATGAGTAATGACCTCCCCACCATTGAAGGGATCTATAAGATGTGCTGCCTCAAAAAGGCAGCCATTATCGTTAAGGACCCACACTGCCCTCGTAATGTGCTCATTTCATTCCTGCCGTACGGAAGAAGGTTTAGGAGCCTGTAAACAGTAACGTCCAGGTTCAGGACCAGCTTCAACCCATCAACCATCAGGCTCATGAAAACTACAAACTCCAACTAAACTCTGAGCTACAAACTGGGGACTTTAGGCTTTCTTTTATTTTCACACTACATTGTTTTTTTTTAAATTTGCGAACTTCTGTTTTGTTTGTTTACTACATTATCTATTGAGTACTGTGTTTACAGACCAGTTGTGTTGCTGCTGCTGCTACTGCAAGTAAGAATTTCATTGTTCCGTTTCGGGACATATGACAATAAAACACAGTGTAATAAAAAGGAACTGCAGATGCTGGTTTATTATCAAAGATAGACACAAAATGCTGGAGTAACTCAGCGGGCCAGGCAGCATCTCTGGAGAGAATGGATAGGTGACGTTTCGGGTTGAGAACATGACCCATCCATGTTCTCCAGAGATGCTACCTGACCCGCTGAGTTACTCCAGCATTTTGCGTCAATCTTTGATAATGAAACACTCTTGGCTTGACTTGTGTAGAAAGGAACTGCAGACGCTGGTTTCTACCGAAGATAGACACAAAGTGCCGGAGCAACTCAACAGATCTTCCCAGTCTGAAGAAGGGTCCCGACCTGAAACGTCACCCATTCCTTACTCTTGACTTGAATCTTAACTATCTGTCTCCGGGAAAGGCACCATCTTGTCCTCCCTCAACCACTTTCTCCCCGTAGCTGAAAAACTGCTCTCTAAAGTGTGAATTCTATTGTATAAGAGACACGGTAGACTCACGGTGAACTCCAACAAAAATTGCAGGAAGAGCAAAACATGGATTTTTCTTTAACTTTATAAAGGCCTTTGACTCTGACAACCATGGATGTTTTGCATCATCATTGGTGAACAAAGTTAAAGGCCTTTATAAAGCCAAAAAGAATCACGTTTCAGTTCATGCAAAATTCCTTCTCAAATATGTCTATCCTCAGACACTGATCTCCCCCACACATCTGCTGCATGTTAGCATGCAAACTGTGATTCTACGTAGCAGATGGGGCAGCACGGTGGCGCAGCGGTAGAGTGGCTGCTTTACAGCATCAGAGATCCGGATTCAATCCTGGCTACGGGTCTTGTCTGTACAGAGTTTGTACGTTCTCCCTGTGACAGCAAGGGTTTTCTCCAGGTGTTCCGGTTTCCTCCCACATTCCAAAGGCATACAGGTTTGTAGGTTAGTCTGAATTAGTTTGATCAGTCTGAAGAAGGGTCTCGACACGAAACTTCACCCATTCCTTCTCTCCCGAGATGCTGCCTGACCTGCTGAGTTATTCCAGCATTTTGTGAATAAATACCAGGTTTGTAGGTTAATTGGCTTCTGTAAATTGTAAATGATCCCAAGTATGTAGGATAGTACCAGTGTACGGAGAGAATGCTGGTCGGAGGGGACTCGGTGGGTCGAAAGGCCTGTTTCCACGCTGTATCTCTAAAGTTTAAAAGCAAAGCCTAAAGGTTAAATTCATTATACACTGGGGCCATCAAGGACACATCATTACACAATCTTTTCTTGGTCCTTCTTTCTGTAATATTGCACCTATATTCCAATAAACCTCTCACAAGGTCATGTCATAAGTGATAGGAGCAGAATTAGGCCATTCAGCCCATCAAGTCTACACCGCCATTCAATCATAGCTGATCTATCTCTCTCTCCTAACCCCATTCTCCTGCCTTCTCCCCACAGCCACCGACACCCGTTCTAATCAAGAATCTATCTATCTCTGCCTTAAAAATATCCATTGATTTGGCCTCCACAGCTAGGGTTGCCAACTATCCCATATTAGCCGGGACATCCCGTATAACATCCCATACGGGTCCGCCCTTGTCCCGTATTAGACCCGGGGGGCACTATAGGCCTAGACACAGTAGGCCCGGACACTTTAGGCCCGGACACTGTAGCCCTGGGGGCCGCTGTAGGCCTGGACAGTGTAGGTCTGGAGGCCTGGGCGCCACCTAACAGAGGTTGCATAGCAACCTGCCTCCCGGCCCGGGCGGCCGCCATTGGTGGAGCGGGAACACGTGACTGCTGGCTGGGTGAGGTCACGTGGGGAGCGGGGTGGCGACATCACCTTTTGTCCCTTATTTGGGAGTGAGAAAGTTGGCAACCCTATCCACAGCCCTCTGTGGCAAAGAATTCCACACAGATTCTCACTGGACTGGAGTTCATCTAATAGGAGAAATTGGAAACTACGTTAACTTACTTTCAACTGGGCTTCAGAACCAGTCTCAGTCATCGACCCACAGTGTACAAATAGTTTGTACATGAGCAGATGTTGGCTCAAGAATTTAAATCTTTCTCTCCCTGCACTCATAGCCATGATTGAATGGCGGAGTTGACCTGATGGGCCGAGTGGCCTAATACTGATCCTATCACTTGTGATCTTATGAGCACATCCATAAGGATGAGAGGAGATCTTATCGAAACGTATAAGATTATTAAGGGGCTGGACACGTTAGAGGCAGGAAACATGTTCCCAATGTTGGGGGAGTCCAGAACAAGGGGCCACAGTTTAAGAATAAGGGGTAGGCCATTTAGAACTGAGATGAGGAAAAACTTTTTCAGTCAGAGAGTTGTGAATCTGTGGAATTCTCTGCCTCAGAAGGCAGTGGAGGCTAATTCGCTGAATGCATTCAAGAGAGAGCTGGATAGAGCTCTTAAGGATAGCGGAGTCAGGGGGTATGGGGAGAAGGCAGGAACGGGGTACTGATTGAGAATGATCAGCCATGATCACGTTGAATGGCGGTGCTGGCTCGAAGGGCCGAATGGCCTCCTCCCGCACCTATTGTCTATTGTCTATTGTCTATCCTGGTTATTGCTAAGGAATCTTTACCTCGCACTAAACGTTATCCCCTTATCATGCATCTATACACTGCAAATGGCTCGACATGTATTGTCTTTCTGCTGACTGGATGGCCCGCGACAAAACCTTCTCACCGTGCCTCGGTGCACGTGACAGTAAACTAAACTGGACTTCTGAAGAAGGGTCTCGACCCGCAACGTCACCCGTTCCTTCTCTCCAGAGGATGCTGCCTGTCCCGCTGAGTTACTCCAGCATTTCAGTGTCTGCCCTGATCTTTAAGCCCCAGGTTGTCCTGTTCCCAGCCACCCCTCCGAAGAAGCAGTGAATGGAGCAAGCCAGCTGGAGTGGGTGGGGTTGAGAAGGGAAGGTTGAAGCCAGTAATTTACTCCAATTTCACACTGATACCAGCCAGCAGTGAGCTCCCCACCAGCGCCTGTCCCTGGAGTGTGCCCTGCCTTGAACATAATGTTGGCCGGCGAGGCAGTGTGGAGAAGAGGACTCCTGCCACAGTCACAACCTGCCTTGTGGGGGTCAGTGATTCTTTCTGTTGTAAGCTGGCGATACCTTGACCTTTACTGAAAGGTGGTGTGGGAGTGGGGCAGATTGGCAGAGGTTAATTAAAAGTGTATTGACTTCATCAAGCTAACACTGCACAAGTTTTGCTTTTCAGGTGGCTGACTTTTTATGAAGCCTTCCTCGCTGTACAGCATATTGTACTAAACATGCTTAAACGCTTTGCCATATGTCTTGACTGTACACAGTGAATGGCTGGATTCCTGTGGCACTGACTGTCCTGCTCCTTCACAGGTTGTTCAGACTGAGCCAACAGGCGCTCAATAAATATTTAATCATGCAATTGCAATCAATCGGGGCCCTGCCTTGTTTTATGGGGAGATTTCTTTCCTTTAATGCTGTCGTTTCCTGATTATTCCCACTGGTGCTAAATAACAGGGACCTTTGCATTTGTACAGCAGGGCGACCCCATGTACTTTACAGCTATTGAGGTGACTTTTTGTTGTGGAGTCACGGTTTTGAATTTAGGATTTCGGAAGCCTTGGGGAAAAGGGGATAGTTAATTTGTAGACAGCAAACATTGTAAACATTGAAATGATGATTTTTTTTTTTTAGTGAAGTTGGTTGAGGGTTAAATATTGGCCTCAGGACATGTACAGCAGAGGACGCCCAGGATGTAGAAGATGATTAAGGATGGACTTTGGTCTTTTGTATTCCATTGATCACTGCGTTCCTGAACTAGCTAACTGTACTCAGGCTGGGAGCTAGTAGCTCATTTGCATATTTAAGTGGGAACGTTTTGAGGAAGAGGAGATTGCAGACGCTGGTTTACGCCGAAGATAGACACACAATTTGCACATCCCCGATACTGTCAGTTTAATTTCATGTTTCAAGAAGTCGTGACGAAGGGTCTCGACCTGAAACGTCACCCATTCCTTCTCTCCAGAGGTGCTGCCTGACCCGCTGAGTTACTCCAGCATTTTGTGCCTACCTTCGATTTAAACCAGCATCTGCAGTTTTCTTTCCCATGTATCTCTACCCCTTTCTCTCTCTTCCATTGCAAACCGCCTCATGCTCGATGGCTGTGCTTTTGCCCACCTACACTAATACCTCCTTATTTGGGCTGAGGATACTCCGACAGAGTGGCCAGAAAGGTGCTGCAGCAGTGGACGTTAGTTTACCATGTGTCGGGGAATGGGAGGCACTGTGTTTTGATGTTGCAACGGTCTGCAGAGCACTAAAGAACCAACCCTCTGTTTATTTATTGTCACACTAGTTAGTGGTGCTATGGGAACAGGAGAACATTTAGCCCCTTCTCCCAGTCAATGATAACATGCCTGTCCTGTAACTGAACTCTGGCTTAGTGAGGGGAAGTGGCAGATGACAGCCTAGATTTAATTGCAAGATACTTTTTTCCTTACAGCATTGATTGAAAAGTGTTTTTTTTAATTCTACTTCCTGGGGTGTAATTGTGATAACGATTCAGGCTTGTTTTAGACAATAGACAATAGGTGCAGGAGGAGGCCATTCGGCCCTTCAAGCCAGCACCGCCATTCAATGTGATCATGGCTGACCGTTCTCAATCAGTACCCCGTTCCTGCCTTCTCCCCATACCCCCTGACTCCGCTATCCTTAAGAGCTCTATCTAGCTCTCTCTTGAATGCATTCAGAGAATTGGCCTCCACTGCCTTCTGAGGCAGAGAATTCCACAGATTCACAACTCTCTGACTGAAAAAGTTTTTCCTCATCTCAGTTTTAAATGGCCTACCCCTTATTCTTAAACTGTGGCCCCTTGTTCTGGACTCCCCCAACATTGCATCGCTCCAGAATATGTTTGGGGCCCTTGAGACATCTTGTGCCTTTTGATATGGCTTGTCCCATTGGAGAGATCACTCCCGAGCTCCTTGCTAACTGTTAATTGGTTGTTAATATGGCCCTAACAACTTTCCTCTCCGTTCACAAGTGATGGGAGCAGAATTAGGCCATTCGGCCCATCAAGTCTACTCCGCCATTCAATCATGGCTAATCTATCTCTCCCTCCCAACCCCATTCTCCTGGCTTCTCCCCATGACCCCAGACATTCGTACTAATCAAGAATCTGTCAATCTCCACCTTTAAAATATCCCTTGACTTGGCCTCCACTGCCGTCTGTGGCAATGAATTCCACAGATTCACCACCCTCTGACTAAAGAAATTCTTCCTCATCTCCTTCCTAAAGGTACGTCCTTTTATTCCGAGGCTGTGGCCTCTGACCCTAGAATCTCCCACCAGTGGAAACATCCTCTCTGTGTCCACTCTATCCATCCACTCTACCTATTCTATCCCCCATACGCATTTCTCTGCTCTTTAACCAACTGACCAATATATTGCCCAACATTTGTGTGTAAGTGTAACTTCTCCACGTGGGCTAGCTGTTCCAGAAGTTGTCCACCGCTACCCTGTCAATGGGAAAAGATACACCAGTTGTGCTAATCATGCCAACATCTCGGGAATAAATAATAGTGTTGGATATTGTACGCCATAAATAAGCACCTGGTAATCTGCCCCTCCTTTATTTCCATGCATCTATATTTACTTAAAAGCTGATCGTTTCCAACATCCTGCTTTTCTGATGAAAGGTCATTGTACTGAATGAAACTTTAACTTGCTTCTTCTCCCGTACCTCTTACTTCACTCGTCTGAAGAAGGGTCTCGACCCGAAACGTTACCCATTGACTCGTCTGAAGAAGGGTCTCGACCCGAAACGTCACCCATTCCTTCTCTCCGGAGATGCTGCCTGCCCTGCTGAGTTACTCCAGCATTTTGTGTCTAAATTCCTGTTACTTCAGCTCTCTTTTAATTTGCGTTTAGGTTTCCAGGTGTTTAAGGCTGTTTTTCCTTGCTGGTTTCTTTGTGGCACTTGCCGTTTAAGCTGCCCTTCATCCTTTTTAACGCGTTCAAGCTGGATTCCAAAGGGAAAGTTGGTGATTTTATTGAAAAAAGACCCGAGCTAGCGTCAGATCATTTTGTAATGAGCTCCCTCCCTTGAGAAGGCGCGGTGAACTGCTGCCTTGATCTGCCGTGATCCGTGTGGTGAATATGCTGTTAATTAGGGAAAGCAACCGACTGTTTTCAGCATGTTCTGTTGGGCTTTGATGGGATTTTGCTTCTGTTTTTCCCGTCACTAGGCAGTGTGCAACAGGGAAACATCTGTTGGCTCATTCTCCAGTCCTGACACAATCACCTTTTTGAAGTAGTAATCTCAAATTCATAAGTGATAGCAGCAGAATTAGGCCATTCGGCCCAATCAGGTCTACTCCGCCATTCAATCATGGCTGATCTATCTTTCCCTCCTAACCATTCTCCTCCCTCCCCCCCCTTCCGCTCCCCCCCCCCCCCCGCCCCCCCCCCCCCTCCCCCAATAACCCCTGCAACCCCTATTAATCAAAAATCTATCTACGTGTAGAAAGGAACTGCAGATGCTGGTTTAAACTGAAGATAGGCACAAAATGGAGGAGTAACTCAGCGGGACAGGCAGCATCTCTGGGCCCATCTAATGTATCTATCTATCCCTGCCTTAAAAACATCCATTGACATGGCCTCCACATCCTTCAGTGGCAATGGTTTCCACAGATTCGCCACCCTCTGGCTAAAGAAATTCCTCCTGGACTCCTTCCCAAAAGAACGTCCTTTAATTCTGAGGCTATGACCTCTGGTCCTAGACTCTCCCACTAGTGGAAACGTCCTCTCCACATCCAAAATCCATCCACATCTAGCAGGATATTATCAGTAGGGCAGCATTTCCCATGAGAAACGTGACCCTGAGGTACATTGCAGGTCGTGTTTGAGAACTGCATATTACTTTCAGTCATATTAGTGAATTTAATTTCATTTGAAACAGTTGCTTCCTGTTCTACTGAATGATCAAAATGTTTCCTTGGGCTGTCAGCACCGTCTGTGTTATTGTTGATGGGTCATCTTATATTTAATTTAACCCTTGGCAAAATATATATTTGTTGCTTTCTGTTTAATTACCGTCCCCACCTTTCCTCCTTCCCATGTTTTATGATTCTAATTACAACCTTATTTTGGATAAAGAATCCTCTCCTGATGTCCTGTTTACAATGGTCTTATCTTTTTTTTATCTGTAGTTGTGGATTTGCCTTCATTTTGAAACCTTTCACTGATGCCAATTGCAAAACCGCCTCTGAGAATTTTCAAGGTTACCCCAACTGTAGTGAAATGAACGTTGGCTTAATTGGAAAATGAGATTAAAGTTTATAGCTTCCAAGCCTGGTCACAGTTTGAAATACAATAAGGTCTGATGAACCAGCTGAGGAGGAAGGGGGCTCAATTTGAATTCAATACCCCTAAATTTGGGAAAAGGGGGGACAAAGTACCTCCCTTATCCCAATGTCATCAGTCATTAGGGTTGCCAACTGTCCCGTATTAGCCAGGACATCCCGTATATTGGACTAAATCGGTTTGTCCCATACTGGACTGCCCTTGTCCCAGCCCGTATTAGGCCTGGGGAGGGGGGGCTGTAGGCCCGGACACTGTAGGCCCGGACACTGTAGGCCCGGACACTGTAGGCCCGGACACTGTAGGCCCGGAGGCCCTGGGCGCCGCCTAACGGAGGTTGCGTAGCAACCCGTGTCTTGGCCCGGACGGCCGCCATTGGTGGAGCGGGACCACGTGGCCGCTGGCTGGGTGAGGTCAGGTGGGGCGCAGGGCGGTGACGTTACCTTTTGTCCCTTATTTGGGAGTGAGAAAGTTGGCAACCCCATCAGTCATCCTGTTTTTTTCTTTAACGTTTTAAGGAAAGATGTGATGCTCTAACAATGTTTTAGCAAAACACCGTGCACAAGTAGGTGCTGACTAAATACACAACTGGACTAGCATTGCCTACGAAAATGTATCGGAGGTGGCTAGAAACTAAAATACATTAACAAAGGCTTTTTTGACTGAATGTTTCTCCCTTGTCGCTTGAGAGTGAGGTGCAACAATTACTATTTCTGTGCAGGAAGGAACTGCAGATGCTGGTTAAAACCAAAGATAGACGCAGAAAGCTGTACTCGCTCAACAGGTCAGACGACATCTCTGGCGAAAACTGAATAGTAGACGGTTCGGTTCGGTTCGAGACCCTTCTTCAGACAGTCTGAGTTGTCTGTCACTCTAGAAGTTTGATCTGGGTGACTATCGGACTGAGCCACCCTCAAACCCCGATGTAGTTTCTGTATCGGAGAGTGAGAGGTTGTTATTCCCTCTTGAAGAAGGGTCTCGACCCGAAACGTCACCCATTCATTCTCTCCAGAGATGCTGCCTGTCCCGCTGAGTTACTCCAGCATTTTGTGTCGTATCTCCAGAGATGCTGCCTGTCCCGCTGAGTTACTCCAGCACTTTGTGTCGTATCTCCAGAGATGCTGCCTGTCCCGCTGAGTTACTCCAGCACTTTGTGTCGTATCTCCAGAGATGCTGCCTGTCCCGCTGAGTTACTCCAGCACTTTGTGTCGTATCTTCGGATTATTCGCTGTGCATTGTTTGATTTAAAGATACAGCATGGAAACAGGCTCTTCGGTCCACCAAATCCATCGACCACCGTTCACACTAGCTCCATGTTGTTCCGCCTGCGTATCCACTCCCTGCACACTAGGGGCAACTTACAGAGGCTGATTAACCCACAAAGCCATGCAGTCTCTTCTTTTTGGAGCATTGCAAGGAAATTTGGATCACAATGTTTTGGGAGTCCCTATAGACGGGCAACCACAAACTATCAATGCGTTTTAGTAAATGCTCTGTTGACCTCTTGATCATTCTGTGATCACACCCTCCTGTCCTTTATGCTGCATCGACACCCCCCGTCCTTTGATGATGTTGTGACTCTGCAATTCCCGTAAGTTATTTTTGAAATGCATTGTCGCTCTGTGTGGGAGCAACACCGAGATCTCTTCCTTCCCTGGTTCTATAGAATAAAACAAGTGTTCTCCGATTTTAAAAAAACCCCACTGCTGCCTTTTGCTGAAAGGATGCCAGTCAACGAGTGATGTTTGTAACCGGGGTTTGACCGTTGAGCAGGGATAATGCACAGAGCGGGTGTGAAAGGTCAAGCGATGAACTGAGTGAGAGGAGTCAGATTGAAGATAGACACAAAAAGCTGGAGTAAGATTTAGATTTAGATTTAGAAATACAGCGCGGAAACAGGCCCTTCGGCCCACCGAGTCCGCGCCGCCCAGCGATCCCCGCACATTAACGCTATCCTACACCCACTAGGGACAATTTTTACATTTTGCCCAGTCAATTAACCTACATACCTGTACGTCTTTGGAGTGTGGGAGGAAACCGAAGATCTCGGAGAAAACCCACGCAGGTCACGGGGAGAACGTACAAACTCCGTACAGACGGCGCCCGTAGTCAGGATCGAACCTGAGACTCCGGCGCTGCATTCGCTGTAAGGCAGCAACTCTACCGCTGCGCCACCGTGCCGTCCCGTAACTCAACGGGACAGGCAGCATCGCTGGAGAGAAGGAATGTGTGACGTTCCAGGTCGAGACCCTTCTTCGGGCTGGTTAGGGGAAAGGGGAAACAAGAGATGTGGACGATGATGTAGAGAGATAATGCACCATGAATAAAAGATATGCAAACAAGTAACCATGACAAAGAAACATTGTTAGCTGTTTGCAGTCAGATTGAAGTTAATTTCAAGACTGTGACTATAGATGGCTCTTTAGAACATGAACTTTGGAAGGGGAAGGTGGGTGCGTGAGAGCTCTGCTTCACCTCTCCCTCTTTGTGGCGCAGCCGTAGAGTTGCTGTCTTACGGCACCAGAGACCCTGGTTCCATCCTGACTGTGGATGCTGTCTGTACGGAGTTTGCAGGTTCTCTCTGCGACCACGTGGGTTCTCTCCGGGTGCTTCGGTTTCCTCCCACATTTCAAAGACCTGTGGGTTTGCAGGTTAATTGGCTTCTGTAAATTGTCCCGGGAGTGTAGGATAGAATTGGTGCATGGGGCTGACTGTTGGAATTAACGGGCCAAAGGGCCTGTTTCAATGCTGCATTTCTAAACTAAACTAAACTTCCACCATGCTGACAGACAAGGGCAGTGGGTGCAGGCAAGCACCACTGTCTGAAATTTTCCTCCAAACTACTTGCCTCTGTAACTCGTTGAAGGGATAGATTGTCATTTCATGTAGTTGCATTGGTCCAAAACTCTTCCGGCATTCTAACCCTAACTCGTACTGTTCCCCAGTACCCCGAGGGTTGCTGACTTCCTCACTCCCAAATAAGGAACAAAGGGTGACATCACCGCCCCGCACCCCACGTGACCTCACCCAGCCAGCGGACACGTGCTCCCGCTCCACCAATGGCGGCCGCCCGGGCCGGGAGGCGGGTTGCTACGCAACCTCCGTTAGTAGGTGCCCGGGCCTACAGTGTCCGGGCCTACTGTGTTGTCCGGGCCTACAGTGTTGTCCGGGCCTACAGTGTTGTCCGGGCCTACAGTGTTGTCCGGGCCTACAGTGTCCTCCGGGCCTACAGTGTCCGGGCCTACAGTGTCCAGGCCTACAGTGTCCGGGCCTACAGTGTTGTCCGGGTCTAATACGGGACAAACCAATTTAGCCCAAAATACAGGATGTCCCAGCTAATACGGGACAGTTGGCAACCCTATTTATTACCTGATTCACCGGATTTATATTGGTGAAAAGCCTTGTCAAACCTACAGTTTAACTTTAAAGCATTTAATGGCCTCCTTGCTCCCTATCTCTCCAAACACTCCAAGCACATATCCCCTGAAGGTTTTTGTGTGATTTGCCAGTGAATGCCAGTTTAGTTTAGAGATACAGTGCGGAAACAGGCCCTTCGGCCCACCGAATCCACGCCGACCAGCAATCCCCACACACTAACACTATCCTTCACACACTAGGGATAATTTACAATTTTACCAAGCCAATTGACCTACAAATCTGTACATCTATGGAGTCTGGGAGGAAACCAGAGCTCCCGGAGAAAACCCATGCAGGTCACGGGTAGAACGTACAAACTCCGTACAGCAGTCGGGATCGAACACGGGTCTCTGGTGCTGTGAGGCAGCAACTCTATCGTTGTGCCACCGTGCTGCCCATGTGTGACCTCTTGCAGGCCCCAGATTTTCAGCTGTCTGGGCCTCGACTACCTTACAGTCTGCCTCTTTGATTAAACTTTTGGCCGTGAAAGTTTGTATAACAGCATCTTTTACTAATATTGCAGTATAATACAATACCTTTTTATTGCAGTATAATATTGTATTACTTGCAATATTGTGTTACTGTAAGTCAGGCCGAGAGGATTCCAGTGTTCCAGTCAATAGTACACAATTACCACTGTTAATTGACAGCATTGTGGTTTAGTTTAGAGATACAGCGCAGAAACAGGCCCTTCGGCCCACTGGGTCCGCGCCGACCAGCGATCCCCACACATCAACACCATCCTACACCCACTAGGGATACTTTTTACATTTACCAAGCCAATTAACCTACAAACCTGTTATCGGCACGGTGGCGCAGTGGTAGAGTTGCTGCCTTACAGCGAATGCAGCGCCGGAGACTCGGGTTCGATCCTGACTACGGGCACCGTCTGTACGGAGTTTGTACGTTCTCCCCGTGACCTGCGTGGGTTTTCTCCGAGATCTTCGGTTTCCTCCCACACTCCAAAGACGTACAGGTATGTAGGTTAATTGGCTGGGCAAATGTAAAACAATTGTCCCGAGTGTGTGTAGGATAGTGTTAATGTGCGGGGATCGCTGGGCAGCGCGGACTCGGTGGGCCGAAGGGCCTGTTTCCGCGCTGTATCTCTAAATCTAGATCTAAAGTCTTTGGAGTGTGGGAGGAAACCGAAGATCTCTGAGCAAACCCAGGCAGGTCACGGGGAGAACGTACAAGCTCCCCGTGGTCGGGATCGAACCCATGTCTCCGGCGCTTCATTCGCTGTAAGGCAGCAAATCTACTGCTGCCCCACTGTGACCGCCCAAACTCGATCAAAAAGGTATTGCCATTTCCAGTGTCCTGAATGCCTCGCAACCAGAGAGTGGTTGCATTGTGGTTACATTACTAAACCTGTATCCAGGGGACTAGACCATTTGTTCTGGGGAAAAAAACACAGTGCTGGAGTAGCACAGCAGGTCAGGCAGCATCTGTGGAGGGACTGGATAGGCAACATTTCGGGCCGGGATCCTTCTGCAGTCTGACCCGAAATGTCACCTGGCCATTCCCTCCACAGATGCTGCTTGACCTGCTGAGTCCCTCCAGCACTTTGTGTTTTGCACCAGCTTCCAGCATCTGCAGTTTCTTTTTGCCTCCATTGTTCTGTGAACTTCTGGCATGATGTCTGATGTTGAATTGAAATGATATCAGTGCTGCGGGTTACGAGTGAGGGAAATTATGGGAATGGTTTTTGAAGTTTTTAATCACATTTACTAATCTCCTTCACAGAAGATCTAACCCATATGGGACTCTAAACACGCGGCAAAGTGGTTGACCTCATCTACCCTTAAAGATGGCAAAGCAAGCCATTCTGGGCCAATTAGGAATGGCTAATAAATGTTGTCCTGGCAATAAGTACCCTTAATCCGATGAGTAAGTCGTTAATTTTAGAGATAGTGTGTCAATAAGCCCTTTGTCCCACCGAGTCCGTGCCGACCATCAATCGCTGTACACCGTAGTTCTATCCTACACACTAGGGACCGTTTTCAGCACCCAATTAACCTACAAACCTGCACATCTTTGTGGAGTGCGGGAGGAAACCGGAACACCAGGAGAAAACCCACGTGGTCACAGGGAGAACGTGCAAATTCCGTATAGACAGCGCGGTGGTCGAGATGGAACGCAGTTCTCTGGCGCTGTAAGGCAGCAAATCTACCGCGGCCTGCCCCTATAAAGATAATAATGACCAACCTGATCAAGATCAAGTCTTAAGAAGGGTCTCGACGAAACATGACCCATCTCTTTTCTCCAGAGATGCTGCCGGACCTGCTGAGTTACTCCAGCGCACTCCAAAGACGTACAGGTTTGTAGGTTAATTGGCTTGGTAAATGTAAAAATTGTCCCTAGTGGGTGTAGGATGGTGTTAATGTGCGGGGATCGCTGGGCGGCGCGGACCCGGTGGGCCGAAGGGCCTGTTTCCGCGCTGTATCTCTAAATCTAAATCTAAAATTCTGTGTCTACCAACCTATATAAAGATCAACTGGTAAAAAGCAGCAGATAGACACGAAAAGCTGGAGTAACTCGGCAGGACAGGCAGCTTCTCTGGAGACGTTTCGGGTCGAGACCCTTATTCAGAGTTGAACAGCAGCCTGGGCTTTTTAATTCCACCTTGATTGAACTCCCTGAATCCCCGGAACAAGCTGCTTCTTGCTGAAGCAACATGACCCATGTAGCTGGGTCTCGTCCAGAATGGCCCTCAGTGACTCATGTCTCTGAGTCATATCCTCTCATGAGCACACAATCTTTACACGGCACCGGTCAGTCAGCAGAGTGCTTTACAACCAGTGAAGTGCTTTTGAAGGGCAGTGATGTGGCCGCGAGCAGCAATTACATCAATGACTTGATCATCTGGCTTGACGGATAATTATTGGCTTGGACACCGGCTCACGCCCCTTCTCTTTAAACTGATGATGGTGTCTTGCCATTGATGAGGTCAGGTGGGCCCTGGTCTGAGCCTTTCATCTCTAAGGCAGCAACTTTGACAATGCAAGGATAGTTTTTAGAAATTATTTTTTCCCCCCCATTCATTCACAGGTTATTTATTGTCTGAATGCCAGCAATTGGGGGCAGCACGGTGGCGCAGCGGTAGACAATAGACAATAGGTGCAGGAGGAGGCCATTCGGCCCTTCGAGCCAGCACCGCCATTCAATGTGATCATGGCTGATCATTTTCAATCAGTACCCCGTTCATGCCTTCTCCCCATACCCCCTGACTCTGTTATCCTTAAGAGCTCTATCTAGCTCTCTCTTGAATGCATTCAGAGAATTGGCCTCCACTGCCTTCTGAGGCAGAGAATTCCACAGATTCACAACTCTCTGACTGAAAAAGTTTTTCCTCATCTCAGTTCTAAATGGCCTACCTCTTATTCTTAAACTGTGGCACCTTGTTCTGGACTCCCCCAACATTGGGAACATGTTTCCTGCCTCTAACGTGTCCAACCCCTTAATAATCTTATACGTTTCGATAAGATCTCCAGTTGCTGCCTTACAGGCCAGAGGCTCGGGTCCGAGCCTGACTACGGGTGCTGCCTGCACGGAGTTTGTACGTACTCCCCTCTGACCGTGTGGGTTTTCCCTGGGTGCTCTGGTTTCCTCCCACACTCCAAAGACATTCCAAGCACCCACTGCCCACTGCTTTTTTGATTTTCACCAACAGTATTAGAAACATAGAAACAAGGTGCAGGAGTAGGCCATTCGGCCCTTCCAGCCAGCACCGCCCTTCAATATGATCATGGCTGAACATCCAAAATCAGTACCCCGTTCCTGCTTTCCCTCCCATTTCCCTTGATTCCATTAGCCCTAAGAGCTATATCTAACTCTCTCTTGAATACAGCCAGTGAATTGGCCTCCACTGCCTTCTGTGGCAGAGAATTGCACAGATTCACAGCTCCCTGGGTGGAAACGTTTTTCATCATCTCAGTCCTAAATGGCCTACCTCTTATTCTTAAACTGTGACCCCTGGTTCTGGACTCCCCCAACACGGGGAACATTTTTCCTGCATCTAGCCTGTCCAATCCCTTAAGAATTTTATGTTTCGGTAAGATCCCCTCTCATCCTTCTAAATTTCAGTGAGTGTAAGGCCAGTTATATTGTATATGACTGTATGTGACTGTATGTCCAGTCAAGTCAATTTTATTTGTATAGCACATTTAAAAACAACCCAAGTTGACCAAAGTGTTGTACATCAGTACAGGTACTAAGAACGAACATACAATGGCACACAAACATAACAGCACATACATAAACAGTTCACAGCGCCCCCTCAGAGGGTCTCAAACGCTAGGGAGTAGAAATAGGTTTTGAGCCTGGACTTAAAGGAGTCGATGGAGGGGGCAGTTCTGATGATGAGAGGGATGCTGTTCCACAGTCTAGGAGCTGCAACCGCAAAAGCGCGGTCACCCCTGAGCTTAAGCCTAGACCGCGGGATAGTCAGTAGCCCCAAGTCGGCCGACCTGAGGGACCTGGAGATAGAGAGGTGGGTTAGAAGATTTTTGATATGGAGGGGGGGAGGGCAAGCCCATTTAGGGCTTTGTATGTGAATAGGAGGAGCTTGAAGTTGATTCTCTACCGTACTGGGAGCCAGTGGAGAGAGGCCAGAATCGGGGTGATGTGGTCCCTTTTACGGGCACCCGTCAGGAGTCTCGCTGCAGCGTTTTGGACCAGTTGCAGGCGGGACAGGGATGATTGGCTGATCCCAGTGTATAGGGAGTTGCAGTAGTCTAGGCGGGAGGAAATGAATGCGTGGATGATTTTTTTCAATGTCGTCAAATTGGAGGAATGGTGTGATTTTAGCTATGGTACGAAGCTGGAAGAAGCTGGCTTTTACCACAGCGTTGACTTGCTTGTCAAACTTTAATGCAGAGTCAAATATCACGCCAAGGTTTTTGACATGCGGTTTAACTAGGGAGGATAGGCTTCCAAGGCTGCCTGTTATCGTTTTGATGGAGTCGGTGGGGGGGGGGTGGGGGGGGGGGGGCGAATAGGATGACCTCAGACTTGCTCTCGCTTGTATGTGACTGTATGTGACTGTCTATACAGTATATACTGCATATTGTATATATTTTATCTCCATATTGTACGGAGGGTAACGTGATTGAGGTGTGCCTGATGTCAGGTGTGTGAGCAGATTGAACCTCCAGTGAGACATTGAAATGTGCCAGAATGAGCATTGACACATTTCCACAATGTTGAGGTTTATTTTCAATCACACAGCAATGAAATAACCAGAAGATGGACACAAAATTCTGGAGTAACTCAGCGGGCCAGGCAGCATCTCTGGAGAAAAGGATTAGGTGACCGTTTCGGGTCGAGACTTCTTGGGTCTCGACCCGCAATGTCACCTGTTCCTTCTCTCCAGCTTTTTGGGCCTATCTTCGGTTTAAACCAGCACCTGCTGTTCCTTCCTACACATTGAAATAAACAGTAAATGTTATCACATTTCCATGGTGATCCATCCTTTATTCTGTTGGTGTGGATTTTTTTTCCCGTTGGATTAAAAGTTGATATCAGGAATGCTGGGTATTTTAGACAATAGACAATAGGTGTAGGAGTAGGCCATTCGGCCCTTCGAGCCAGCACCACCATTCAATGTGATCATGGCTGATCATTCTCAATCAGTACCCCGTTCCTGCCTTCTCCCCATACCCCCTGACTCCGCTATCCTAAAGAGCTCTATCTAGCTCTCTCTTGAATGCATTCAGAGAATTGGCCTCCACTGCCTTCTGAGGCAGTGAATTCCACAGATTCACAACTCTCTGACTGAAAAAGTGTTTCCTCATCTCCGTTCTAAATGGCCTACCCCTTATTGTTAAACGGTGGCCCCTTGTTATGGACTCCCCCAACATTGGGAACATGTTTCCTGCCTCTAACGTGTCCAACCCCATTAATAATCTTATATGTTTGGATAAGATCCCCTCTCATCCTTCTAAATTCCAAATTTCTAAATCTCATCGGTCTGAAGAAGGGTCTCGACCCGAAACGTCACCCATTCCTTCTCTTCTGAGATGCTGCCTGACCTGCTGAGTTAATCCAGCATTTTGTGATCGAAATACCTTCGATTTGTACCAGCATCTGCAGTTATTTTCTTACACTTTCGAAAATTCCAGTGTATATACAAGCCTAGCCACTCCAGTCTTTCAACATATGACGGTCCCGCCATTTTCTTGAGGCAATGACCGTGTGCAGCGAGCAAGACCACTTGAGAATGGTTGCTCCTTTGTGGAGGGGCCGCTTGCCACCTGTTCTTGGTTAGGGGGAGGGGGGGGCCACAGGTTGCTGTAAGTAGGCAGGGCGACCCCTCTGTGGAAGGTTACCTCTGCCCGTTCCCAGCCAAAGATCAAGGGTCGGGGCTGGGAGCAGCCACTGACAGCTTCGGGAAGGGGGTGTGGGTGACGGATTGGCCGCAGTCTCCTCTGACAGACAGGCTGGCAGTGGCGAAGTCTCCAATTACGAGTTGGCGTGCGTAATTCAAAGGTGGTTCGCAGGGAGCTGAGCCCTTTGATGTTTTATGAGAACCAGCTGAGGAGCCTGGCAGATCGCAGTCAGGGTGCGCCTCTGATTCGGGCCTCTGCTGAGAGCGGAGGGTCTCCCTGCGATCCGTCTGCGCGGCTGGCCGAGGGCGGGGGAGCGGCCGTTGCCTGGCGATGTTGCCGCCCGACGTCCGTCCATCGCAACGCGACCCGTCTCGCAGGTGTGCGCGTTTTCAGAGCGCTGGAAGGAACTCGGCGGGTCAGACAGCGAATGTTTGTGTGGGAAGGAACTGCAGATGCTGGTTTAAATCGAAGACCGGACACGTAAAGCTGGAGTAACTCAGCGGGACAGGCAGCGCCTCTGGAGAGAAGGAATGGGTGACGTTTCGGGTCGAGACCCGAAACGTCACCCATTCCTCAGATGCTGGTTTAAACCGAAGATAGACACAAATAGCTGGAGTACCTCAGCGGGACAGGCAGCACCTCTGGAGAGAGGGAATGGGTGACGTTTCGGGTCGTTGGAATTCATTGCCACAGAAGGCTGTGGAGGCCAGGTCAGTGGATATTTTAAGGCAGAGATAGATAGATTCTTGATTAGCATGGGTTTCAGGGGTTCAGGGGACAAGGCAGGAGAATGGGGGTTAGAAGGGAGAGATAGGTCGGCCATGATTGAATGGTGCAGTAGACTTGATGGGCCGAATGGCCTAATTCTCCTCCTGGCACTTATGAACTTGTGACATGTTGGGCTGAGGGACTTGTTTCCACGCTGCATGACTCTGTCTGCTGTTCCTGTAGTCACCACCCTCTGCTTGGCTGCTTGCACCACCTCATCTATTGCATCCGCTGCTCGAGATGTCAACTTCTTTACATCGGAGAAACCAAACGCAGGCTCGGCGATCGTTTCGCTCAACACCTTCGCTCAGTCCGCCTTAACCAACCTGATCTCCCGGTGGCTGAGCACGTCAACTCCCCCTCCCACTCCCAGTCTGACCTTTCTGTCATGGGCCTCCTCCAGTGCCATAGTGAGACCCACCGGAAATTGGAGGAACAGCACCTCATATTTCGCCTGGGCAGCCTTGCAGCCCAGCGGTATGAACATTGACTTCTCCAACTTTAGATAGTTCCTCTGTCCCTCTCTTCCCCTCCCCCTTCCCAGTTCTCCCTCTTATGTTCCTGTCTCCACCTATATCCTTCCTTTGTCCCACCCCCCTGACATCAGTCCGAAGAAGGGTCTCGGCCCGAAACATCACCCATTCCTTCTCTCCTGAGATGCTGCCTGACCTGCTGAGTTACTCCAGCATTTTGTGAATAAATACCTTCGATTTGTACCAGCATCTGCAGTTATTTTCTTACACCCTCTGCTTGCCTTTCTCCTCGTGTCTGGATGTCTCCACTCCCAGGTGAATCACACAGCTGCCTGGCCGTGAGCTCAGGGAGTGGAAGCTGCTCCAGTTTGAAGTGTGCCGGGCAGCTTCTTGAAACGTCATTACCTTAAGCTGATGACTTTATTCTGGCACATTGTTTAACTCCAAACGGTGGCTAAATCTTAGACCTCACAGCCAAAACGTTACAGGGGAAATGCTGCTGAGGGAAAGTGTTCCCACCTGATGTTTCAGTTGCAGGGAATTAACTGGCCATTGCTGCAGCTATTGTCAGCACGCGTTTCAGAGGTGAATTTCCTGTGCTTTAATTGTGGGGTTGTTCACATTTACTGCCGTTGTGTTGAGTGAGTGAAATCATTTGACAATAAAGACGGATAAAACTCCCAAGATTTATTTTGAAGACCGAACAGCACTTGAGATAAAGGTGACGCACTATTCCTCCTACCTTGGTGTTGAGATCCACGTCTTGTACAGATCTTGGGCCCGGCGTGAAGCTAAAACGGCGCACAATGTTTATGTAGGGTCCTTAGCACACAAACGTCAAAGGCGTTTCATAGAACATAGAGAGCAGCATGGTGGCACAGCGGTAGAGTTGCTGCCTCACAGCGCCAGAGACTCGGGTTCGATCCTGACTACGGGCGCTGTCTGTGTGGAGTTTCTACGTTCTCCCCGTTACCACGTGGGTTTTCTCTGAGATCTTCAGTTTCCTCCCACTCTCCAAAGACGTACAGGTGTGTAGGTTAATTGGCTTGGTATAAGTGTAAATTGTCCCCGGTGTGTGTAGGATAGTTTTAGTGTGCAGGGATCGCTGGTCGGTGTGAACTCAGTAGGCCGTAGCGCCTATTTCCGCGCTGTGTCTCTAACGGTGGCGCAGCGGTAGAGTTGCTGCCTTACCGCGAATGCAGCGCCGGAGACTCAGGTTCGATCCTGACTACGGGTGCCGTCTGTATGGAGTTTGTACGTTCTCCCCGTGACCTGCGTGGGTTTTCTCCGAGATCTTCGGTTTCCTCCCACACTCCAAAGACGTACAGGTATGTAGGTTAATTGGCTGGGCAAATGTAAAAATTGTCCCTAGTGTGTGTAGGATAGTGTTAATGTGCGGGGATCGCTGGGCGGCGCGGACCCGGTGGGCCGAAGGGCCTGTTTCTGCGCTGTGTCTCTAAATCTAAAAAAAATCTAAAAAATCTAAACTAAAAATACAGAACATTGATAGACACAAAGTGCCGGAGTAACTCAGTGGGTCAGGCAGCATCTCTGGAGAAAAAAGGATGGGTGACATTTCGGGTCAGGAACCTTCTCCGGATTGAAAGCGGTGGGGGGGGGGGGAGAAAAGGCAAGAAATGACGTCCTATAAGGACCACTCTCTCCATCCTTGACCAATAAAATGGAAATTACTGTCAAGCATTTCAGTTGATCATTCCAGGCTTAAAAAAGAATTTTAAATCTCTAAAGATTTTCTTCCTTTCTTGAACACATAAACCTGTCTGAAGAAGGGTCTCGACCCGAAACGTCACCCATTCCTTCTCTCCGGAGATGCTGCCTGACCCGCTGAGTTACTCCAGCATTTTGTGTGTCTTCTTTATCACAGCACAGCCTGGGGAATTTCCCACCACCCACAGCCAGGATTCAACTTGGAACCTGCTGTTGTTCAGATTTTAGATTTTTTAGATTTTAGATTTAGATTTAGAGATACAGCGCGGAAACAGGCCCTTCGGCCCACCGAGTCCGCGCCGCCCAGCGATCCCCGCACATTAACACTATCCTACACACACTAGGGACAATTTTTTTAACATTTACCCAGTCAATTAACCTACATACCTGTACGTCTTTGGAGTGTGGGAGGAAACCGAAGATCTCGGAGAAAACCCACGCAGGTCAAGGGGAGAATGTACAAACTCCGTGCAAACGGCGCCCGTAGTCAGGATCGAACCTGAGTCTCCGGCGCTGCATTCACTGTAAGGCAGCAACTCTACCGCTGCGCCACCGAGTTCACTCGGACCTTGGGCTGTGTATTAAGTTGCCGGGCAGCCTCTGGCTCAACGTCTCTCACAACTCTGCCTGGTTGTTTTCTATTTCGAGTCTCTTGCACATTCCTGATTTCCTTCGGTTTGCCCCCCGGCAGCTGTGCTTTCTTCTCCCCAAGAATTGTTCTTGGGAATTCTTCCTGTCAAACTTCTCGCCTCCACCTTCCTCTGCTCACCTCTTGCTCTCCAGAGCAAGCTTCAGAACCCCAGCTAAATGTCTTTGGTTCCGTGGCAAATGGGGCGGCACGGTGGCGCGGCGGTAGAGTTGCTGCCTCGTAGCGCTTGCAGCGCCGGAGGCCCGGGTTCGATCCCGACTACGGGCGCTGTCTGTACGGGCTTTGTACGCTCTCCCCGTGACCTGCGTGGGTTTTCTCCGAGATCTTCGGTTTCCTCCCACACTCCAAAGACGTACAGGTTTGTAGGTTAATTGGCTTGGTGTAAGTGTAAATTATCTCAAGTGTGTGTAGGATAGTGTTAATGTGCGGGGATCGTTGGTTGGTGCAGACTCGGTGGGCCAAGGGGCTGTTTTCCGTGCTGTATCTCTAAACGAAACTATTTTAGATGCCTGAGAAGCATTTTGGAAGGAAGTGCTACTGTACATTCTCCGCAAACATGACTGGAGAATCGTATGGTAGCACCAGGGTCATTACTGAATACACTGTTTATGCTTCTCAGTCTTTAGTCAGTGAGTGGTGACTGTGGAATTCATTGCCACAGGTGGCTGTGGAGACCAGGTCAGTGGATAATTTAAAGGCGGAGATTGACAGATCCTTAACGAGTACGGGCGGGTGTTTGGTGTTATGGGGAGAAGGCAGGAGAACGGGGTTGAGAGGGAAAGATAGATCAGAACGGCAGAGTGGACTTGATGGGCCGAATGGCCTAATTCTGATCCTATAACATATGAAATGAGAGATTACCAACCTTTGGCACTGCAAACGATTTGGATTAGGACAACCAACGCGGTCTCTACAAAATCCTCCAGCGGCAGGAGATGTAAGCCAAGATCAATGTCCTCTCCGGGCCAATATCCCATGGTTTAAGGGGCTAGTTATCAGCTCCATTGAGTGGGCCACATCACTTGCTCACTCCTGAAACTATTCCAAGCAACTCTGTGAGCTGTTCGTTGGTGCAGCGGTAGAGTTGCTGCCTTAGGGCGCAGGAAACCCGGGTTCCATCCTGACTATGGGTGCTGCCTGTATGGAGTTTGTACGTTCTCACCGTGACCCGCGTGGGTTTACTCCGGGTGCTCTGGTTTCCTCCCACACTCCAAAGACACGCAGTTTTGTTAGTTAATTGGCTTTGGGAAAGGTTGTACAAATTGTCCCGAGTGTGTAGGGTAGTGCTAGCGTGTGGGGATCGCTGGTCGGCGCGGACCCGTTGGGCAGAAGGGCCTGTTTCCGTGCTGTATCCCTTTTTTTAAAAAACAATGCCATTGGCAAGAGGTTACCTGATGAACAAGGAAAAATGTAAGGATATGCCTCCTTGAAAAAGCCAATTACCTTTGGGAATCCTTGGCCCATGTCCACTCAAAAAGGAGATGGAGAATTTGGGATGTTACTGAAAACTTTGGGTCTAAACCATTGGCAGAGTATAGAAGATTCGTGCATATGAATGGGGGATGCGCATTTTAGTTTAGTTTAGAGATACAGCCCGGAAACAGGCCCTTTGGCCCACCGAGTCCGCGCCGACCAGCGATCCTCGCACATTAAGGCCATCCTACACGCACCAGGGGCAATTTACACTTATACCTAGCCAATTAACCTACAAACCTGCATGTCTCCGTACAGCCAGCACCCATAATCAGGATCGAACCCGGGTCTCCGGCGCTGCATTCTCTGTAAGGCAGCACGGTGGCGCAGTGATAGAGTTGCTGCCTTACAGCGAATGCAGCGCCGGAGACCCGGGTTCAATCCCGACTACGGGCGCTGACTGTACGGAGTTTGTACGTTCTCCCCGTGACCTGCGTGGGTTTTCTCCGAGACCTTCGGTTTCCTCCCACACTCCAAAGACGTACAGGTATGTAGGTTAATTGGCTGGGTAAATGTAAAAAATTGTCCCTAAGTGGGTATAGGATTGTGTTAATGTGCGGGGATCGCTGGTCGGCGCGGACCCGGTGGGCCGAAAGAGCCTGTTTCCGCGCTGTATCTCTAAAATATTCTAAAAACTAAAGTTTTTGGGGTGTGGAAGGAAACCGGAGAAAACCCCTGCAGGTCGCGGGGAGAACGTACAAACTCCATACAAGCACCCGTAGTCTGGATCGAACCCTGGTCTCCGGCGCTGCAAGTGCTGTAAGGCAGCAACTCTACCGCTGCGCCCCAAATACCAAGCACAATGTTAAGCATCTCCTGTACTGTCTGGTGGAGTTCCGTCCTCCAACACTGGCCTATTCGCTGCCTTCCAATGCACAGGACTGGCATGAAAGCCACTCTTAATCCCAAGCTCATCATTGTTTTGCACATCGTCATGGATACAGAGTGGGGGCATGCGCGTATGACAAGGGTGGTCAGGAGGGATGGCTCTGTTGCCGACAGTCATGGGCTGTTGACGTTACTTTCCTGTCTCAGCTTGAAGTCTCGCCTGGAAGAGAGAATAACGAATTTTAAAATGTTGTTTAGCTTGAAATGCCTGGAGGATGCAGGAAAGTTGGGATTCCTCTCCAGGATCTGCAGGCTAAGCAAGGAGAAATAACAAATGTTTTTTTTTTAAATCTTCAAATCTAGGAGATCTCAGTGAGAATGGTGATGTCAAGAACCAATCTTGGCTTCTAGTTTTTATGTTATTCCCACAGAAACCAGTCTAAATATCCATAGAGTGGAGGCCAATATAGATGTGGGGATGAGTAACAAGGTAATCTGTAGCATCTTAAATTCAGTTTCCCACTATAGTGTTAGACAGACACAGACGTCTACTGATTTCTTTTCCTTTACAATTACAGTGTGGAAACAGGCCCTTCAGCCCGCTGAGTCCATGCTGACCAGCAATCACACGAGCATTAATTCTATCTTGCACACTAGGGATAATTTACAGAAGCCAATTAACCTACAAATCTGAAGGTAGACACAAAATGCTGGAGTAACTCAGCGGGTCAGGCAGCATCTTAAAGAGAAGGAATGGGTGACGTTTTGGGCCGAGACCCTTCTTCAGACCGAAGAAGGGTCTCGACCTGAAACGTCACCCATTCCTTCTCTCCTAAGATGCTGCCTGACCCGCTGAGTTACCCCAGCATTTTGTGTCTACCTTCAATTTGAACCACAACCGACACAACCTGTGTGTCTTTGGAGTGTGGGAGGAAACCGGAGCACCCGGGGAAAACGGGGAGAAAGTACAGACTCCGTACAGACCGCACTCGTAGTCAGGATCGAACATGGGTCTCTGGTGCTGGAAGGCAGCAACTCTACCGCTGCGCCACTGTATCACCCAGTGATAATGAACAAACCCTCATAACCCGAGAATAGGAGGGTGAGAGAGGTTGTCTAATGTCTGCCACTTGCTTTAAGTGGCTCATTAAAGAGGAAGTAGTGCGTGTAGGATAGTGTTAATGTGCGGGGATCGCTGGGCGGCACGGTCCCGGTGGGCCGAAGGGCCTGTTTCCTCGCTGTATCTCTAAATCTAAATCTAAATCTAAAGAGGAAGTAGTTTTGCACTTAACTGCTTTGTCACTACAGGTTGCCTTAAGGCCATTGTAAATCGCAGAGATTTTCAAAAGGCCTTGGAACTAAAATTCTAGACTTGTAACCACGTTACCGTCTGCATTAATGAGCCGTTATAGTTGCAGCAAGTAAGAATTTTATTGTTTCGTTGCCAGTACAGACGGCATACTCTTGACTTGACTGGAGTTTGGAAGTAAACAAAGATCTAATTCTGGATGACATGCATTTAATGGGAGGGAGTGGGGGGGGGGGGGAGATTTAATAGGAACCTGAGTGTAACTTTTTCACACAAAGGGTGGTGGGAGTTTGAAACGACCTGGAGGTGTTTGAGGAGGGGACTATAGCAACGTTTAAGAAACATTTAGACTGGTACATGGATACTGCAGATATATGGATAGGACATGTTTGGAGGGATACGGACCAAGCGCAGGCAGGTGGGACTAGTGTAGGTGGGACATGTTGGCCGGTGTGGGCAAGTTGGGCCACAGGGCCTGTTCCCACGCTATATCACTCTATGACTCTCTCTGCTGGTTTAAACCGAAGATAGGAGAAGGAATGGGTCGCTCCTGTGTTCGTAACTCCAGTTAGTTACGCTGAGTTACCCTAGCTTTTTTGGGTCTATCTTGGGTACCATGGATAGGATAGGTTTCGAGGGATATGTGGGCCAAACACAGGCAGGCGGGATTAGTGTAGATGGGGCATATTGGCTGGTGTTGTCAAGGGCCTGTTTCCACGCTGAATGACTCTATGGCTCTAAGTGAGGATGTGGGGAACTGCAGTTGCTTGAGTCTTGAGGAAAAAACACATACTGCTGGATGGACTTGATGGGTCAGGTAGCATCTGTGGAGGAAATGGGCAGATAGGGTTTGCCAACTGTCCCGTATTAGCCGAGACCATCCCGTATTTTGGCCTAAATTGGTTTGTCCCGTACGGGACCGTCCTTGTCTCGTATTAGTAGGGGTTGCCAACTTCTTCACTCGCAAATAAGGGACAAAGGGTGACGTCACCGCCCCACGTGACCTAACCCAGCCAGCGGTCACGTGCTCCCGCTCCACCAATGGCTGGCTGGGTGAGGTCACAGAGTATGCCGTCTGTACTGGCTCCACCAATGGCTGGGTGAGGTCACGTGGGGCGCGTGGCGGTGACGTCACCCTTTGTCCCTTATTTGGGAGTGAGGAAGTTGGCAACCTTAAGGGCAGACGATATTTCAGGTAGGGGTCCTACTCTGAAGAAGGGTCCCGATCCAAAACACCCCTGTCCATTCCCTCCACAGATGCTGCCTGATCTGCTGAGTTCATATAACCTGAACATTTACCTTCCATCCCCTCAAAATTCTCTTTTCATCCCTTTGACCACTGTTCAAATTTGCCCGAGAGATTAAAGACTAAATTCACAGGAGATTGTTGGGAGAGATAACTAAGAGGGAAAAAAAACCTGTAGAGTTGATTTTAATAAAAGTAACTTGGGAGAAAATATCAACATGAATATGTACTTTTATTTTAGTTAGTAAAATATTGGCTATGAGTTTGGATGGGTGGGATGAGATTAGACTAAGAAAATGAGGGAAAATAACTTCAAATCGAAGGTAGACAAGAAATGCTGGAGTAACTCAGCGTGTCAGGCAGCGTGGTCTCGACCCGAAACGTCGCCCATTCCTTCTCTCCTGAGATGCTGCCTGACCCACTGAGTTACTCCAGCATTTTGTGACTACCCACGAAAATTAAGGATCTATGAAAGTCTGTTGTAAGAAAATATCTGCAGATGCTGGTACAAATCGAAGGTATTTATTCACAAAATGCTGGAGTAACTCAGCGGGTCAGGCAGCATCTCGGGTGAGAAGGAATGGGCGACGTTTCGGGTCGAGGCCCTTCTTCAGACTGAAAGTCTGTTGTTCATTATAAACTCTTGGGATACCCTGCAGTTGTGAAAGGTGCTATATAAATGCAAGTCTTTCCTGGTTCTTTCAAGGCTGAACTTTAAACTGCAAAAGTAAAGCCAGTAACAGCCATCAAGATGTATCGAAGCCTTTTTGCCCTTTCATTAAGTCCTGCTATAATAGCACGTCAGTTTGGCCAGGACAGTTTGGTGGACAATTTGCAGGCATGACACATCTTTTATTTTGGTTCAGCTGCTCCAAGATGTATTTATGAATTTTCTCTTTCACTGCTTTGATGTGCAGAATTGCGGACGTGACCCTCAAGTCAGGTCAAGTTCATTTGTCACACACACATAAATGTGGAGTGAAATGAAAGATTACCCACAGTCCAACAACAAGAGCAATAAAAGAGCAATAAAAATAAGCAATGACACACACAATCAAACAAAAAGAAACAGAAAATTGGATAGGTATATGGATAAGAGGGGATTAGAGGGTTATGGTCTGAGAGCAGGTAGATGAGACTAGGTCAGAGAGAGTGGTCGGCGTGGACTGGTAGGGCCGAACGGGCCTGTTTCCGTGCTGTAGTTGTTATATGGTTATATGGTTATAGTTGCTGCCTTACAGCGCTTGCAGCATCGGAGACCCGGGTTCGATCCCGACTACGGGCGCCGTCTGTACGGAGATTCGGAGTTTGTACGCTCTCCCCGTGACCTGCGTGGGTTTTCTCCGAGATCTTCGGTTTCCTCCCACACTCCAAAGACATACAGGTTTGTAGGTTAATTGGCTTGGTAGATGTAAAAATTGTCCCTAGTGCGTGTAGGATAGTGTTAATGTGTGCGGGGATCGCTGGGCGGTGCAGACGCGGTGGTCCGAAGGGCCTGTTTCCGCGCTGTATCTCTAAACTAAACTAAACTAAGCTAAAAGGACAAGTTGCTGGTGATATTTAGTCCTAGGAATCTCTTCTTCGTTTGCACACTGTATCACTTAACTTAACATAACTTAACTTTACTTGACCTAACCTAACCTAACCGTGCTGTAGTTGTTATATGGTTATTATATGGAAAGAAAAACATCCATCACTGTGAGTCTCTTCCAGTCACCTCCTCACTGTGATGGAAGGCCAGAATGTCTTTTCTCTTCCCCTGCCGTCTTCTCCCGCGGACGGGCTGTTGTAGTTACCTGACCATCGCACAAACCAACCTCCCTTCCATTGACTTCATTGACACCTCGCGCTGCCTCGGCAAGGCCAGCAGCATAATCAAGGACGAGTCGCGCCCCCCAGCCCCTCCCTCTTCTCCCATCTCTCCCATAGGGTGAAGTACAGAAATGTGGAAACGCACACCTCCAGATTCAGGGACAGTTTCTTCCCAGCTGTTATCAGGCAACTGAACCATCCTGCCACCACTAGAGAGCAGCCCTGAGCAACTATCTACCTCATTGGAGACCCTCGGACTATCTTTGATCTGGACTTTATCTTGCATTAAACATTATTCATTTTATTCCCTTTAACCTGTATTTATACACTGTGGATAGCTCAAATGTAAACATGTATTGTCTTTCTGCTGACTGGATAGCATGCAGTCTGAGGAAGGGTCTCGACCTGAAACGTCACCCATTCCTTCTCTCCCGAGATGCTGCCCTACCTGCTGAGTTACTCCAGCACTTTGTGAATAAATACCTTCGATTTGTACCAGCATCTGCAGTTATTTTCTTATATAACAAAAGTTGTTCACTAGACAATAAATTAAACTCCGAGGTTTAACATTCTGAATGGAAGTCTGTCTCTCACATTTTGTTTACTTTGGAGATATGTTTGATTTTAGGTGCTCTCCTCATTCATAAGTAGAAGTAGGCCATTCAGCCCTTCGAGTCTACTCTGCCATTCAATCATTACATTCATACCAAGCCAATTGACCTACAAATCTATACGTCTTTGGAGTGTGGGTGGAAACTTGGAGGAGGTCTTGGAGAAAACTAATGCAGATCACGGGGAGAACGTACAAACTCCATGTCTTTTGTTAGGATCTAACCTGGGTCTCTGGTGTTGTAAAGCAGCAACTCTACCACTGTGTCTCCCTGCCGCCCATGTAGTGGTTTATTAGTTGAGGGACAAGGGTAATTAACTGAGGACCCCCAAAAACACCGAAGAGATTCTCCCAAGTTTTGGCCTCGTCTGTTTTAATTGTTTATGGCATTTCCACCCCTGTTCTCACAGCTCATCAGCCTAAATCATAGATGTGAGATTACCACTGTGCCCACCTTCCCTCCAGAGGGCTGGCCAAGCAAGACTGTTTTCCCTCCTCGTAAAGTGGCCTTCAAGGAATAAAAGAAAAGCGACGGACGGAGCTGAGGGTACGCAGTAAATCAGGACTTGAAACAAATAGGAGACCTCATTGAGGTGCGATTTCAAACGGTCTTTATTGGGGGCTATAAAAGGCCAATGACAGCTGGGGTCAGCGAGTCTTGCTGTTCTCTCGTCCTTTGGCTGAGAGGGTCACCGAGCCCAATTATCCTCTGGCCATTTGGCAACTCCCAGCAACAGGCCTGTGAAAAAGTGCTTGGAAATCTTTACATGTCTGTCGTCTGCAGCCAATGCGACTCGGGTCAAAGGGTCAGACCTGATGAATGCTGATCGCCCTCGCTGACGCCAACAGCAATCGTACATTCGTGGCGTGGAAATCTCACGTACCAGAGGGGAGCTTCTTTAAATTTAATTGTTTCTGTGTGGCACGCAAAGATCCAGGCCTGCGTTTCAACACGTGACGTGAATGGCGGCACGGTGGCGCGGCGGGTAGAGTTGCTGCTTCAGGTAGAGTTGCTGCCTTACAGCGCCAGAGGCCTGGGTTCGATCCCGACTATGGGTGCTGTCCGTACGTTCTCCCTGTGTCCTGTAAGCCAGCAACCCTACCGCTGCGCCACTGTGCAGCCCCTGCGCCCATTTAGAACGGAGATGAGGAAGAACTTTTTCAGTCAGAGAGTGGTGAAGGTGTGGAATTCTCTGCCTCAGAAGGCAGTGGAGGCCAGTTTGTTGGATGCTTTCAAGAGAGAGCTGGATAGAGCTCTTAAGGATAGCGGAGTGAGGGGGTATGGGGAGAAGGCAGGAACGGGGTACTGATTGAGAGTGATCAGCCATGATCGCATTGAATGGCGGTGCTGGCTCGAAGGGCTGAATGGCCTACTCCTGCACCTATTGTCTATTGTCTATTGTTAAGAGTTTTGGCATGGTTTTTGGTTTTGTTTATATTTTTTATGAATAAAGTTTATTTTTGAAATAGAATTTAAAAAAATATGTATTAGGTATTAGGCCAAGCTGCTAGTGCAGCATTCTTGATTAGCTCAGGTGTCAAAGGTTATGGGGAGAAGGCAGGAGAATGGGGTTAGGAGGGAGAGATAGATAGACAATAGACAATAGGTGCAGGAGGAGGCCATTCGGCCCTTCGAGCCAGCTCCGCCATTCAATGTGATCATGGCTGATCATTCCCCGTTCCCCGTTCCTGCCTTCTCCCCATACCCCCTGACTCCGCTATCCTTAAGAGCCCAATTATCAGCCATGATTGAATGGCAGAGTGGACTTGATGGGCCGAATGGCCTAATTCTACTTTTATTCCTTACGACCTTATGATCCTTAAGGAAAGGAGCAAGAAGCGGAGAATGTCGGGGAGGAATTGCAGAGCATAACAGGACTGGCGGCTGAGGCTGAAGCAAAATGGAGCCTTTTAAGACAATAGACAATAGACAATAGACAATAGACAATATTGTCTGGGAGTTGCTCTGGGAGGCAAGGGCGGGAGATCGGAGGATGGGCGCTGCTGGAGGGCCCCGAGGACATTGTGGACCAACGGAGGGATTTGAAGGAAGGTCAAGGATTTTAAAATTAATTTGTTGCACAAGGGGACACTGAATGCTGTGTGAAAGAGACTCCGTGTCAATTGGGATGCAGCCTGCAAAAGAAATAGGATGGATTGACCAGAATTTCAACCCAGATTCTTTACAGGAAAAGGTGGCTCTGTGTCTATTAATATAATTTGCGGTACTCTCCATTGTTTGTGCTTTTTTCATCTGTGCTTTATTGGAGTGCATTGAAGCTGTACAGAACAGTGAGGACACACAGCCAAGGGCACCCATGCTACAATACTTCTTTGTGATCTCAGCCTACGTGACGATACAGAGACTTCAATTATCTTCGAGAGCCTGGTTTAGGGAACTGGTGATTCTGTGACTTATGGACTTCCATCTACTGGTTTAGTTTAGAGATACACTATGCGGAAACAGGCCCTTCGGCCCACCGAGTCCGGGCCGACCAGCAATTTCTGTCACGCTAGCACTCTCCTACACACAAGGGACAATTTACAGGTATCACAAAATGCCAGAGTAACTCAGCAGGTCAGGCAGCATTTTCTGTCACGCCAGCACTCTCCTGCACGCAAGGGACAATTTACAGGTATCACAAAATGCCGGAGTAACTCAGCAGGTCAGGCAGCATCTAGGAGAGAGGGAATGGGTGACGTTTCGGGTCGAGACCCTTCTTCAGACAATTTACAATCGTTTGCCGAAGCCAATTAACCCTACAAACCTGTACATTTTTACAGTGTGGGAGGAGACCTGGGCACTCAGAGAAAACCCACGCAGTCACAGGGAGAACGTACAAACTCCATACAGGCAGCACCCGTAGTCAGGATCGAACCTGGGTCTGTGGCGCTGGAAGGCAGCAACTCTACCACTGTGCCACTGCTGGGAGAATCATATGTGTGGATCGTTTGTGAAGAGAAGTATATTGGTGTGATGGCCTTTTACAGTCAAGTAGCGTACCTGATCTGCTTGCTGAAGAAGGTCTATCTCATGTAGAAGATCTATCTAATTCTGGTAAGGGGCAATCAAGTCAATGTGAAATGGTGGACAGCTTGTGAATACCTTCAGGAAAGGAGGGGAGATGTGATTATTGTCAATTGTGATTATTGATTAATCACATCAAATAATGTGACTTCAAATCATGTGATTATTGTCAACCAGATCACTTCAAATAAGGACACAGTGCTGGAGTAACTCAGCAGGTCAGGCAGCATCTCTGGAGAACATGGATAGGTGACGTTTCAGGTCGGGACCCTTCTTCAGAATCCATGTTCTCCAGAGATGCTGCCTGGCCACCTAAGTTACTCCAGCACTTTGTGTCCTTTTATTTAAACCGAAGTCTGCAGTTTATTTCTACAGACCACTTCAAATGATGAGATAATGTTAGAAGTATCAATCTAAAGGTCTGTGTTTATAACACGTTGAGGTACAGGACGTTTCTACCGCTGGGCTACTGCAGGTCCACCGCTGTTTGTCCGGCAACTGGTGGCACCTCCTTTATCTGCACAAAATTACGTGAGGGCTCTTGAAATCCCACCCCCGGAAGCCCCCCCTGAACCATTCCAGCACCATTGGGCTCTTCTCGTAGACCAACAGAGGACCCTGTTGGGCTTTGGAACCAAGGGTGCCAGAAAATCGGTGGTGGACCTGTACCCAGTTTCTAGCATGGGTCACTTGTAGATTGGATTGCAAACTGTCTCGTATTAGCCGGGACATCCCGTATATTGGGCTAAATTGGTTTGTCCCGCACGGGACCGCCCTTGTCCTGTATTAGGCCCGGGGTACACTGTAGGCTCGGACATTGTGGGCCTGGACAGTGTAGCAACCCGCCTCCCGGCCCGGGCGGCCACCATCGGTGGCGCGGTAGCACGTGGCCGCTGGCTGGGTGAGGTCACGTGGGGCGCAGAGCGGTGACGTCACCTTGTCCCTTATTTAGGAGTGAGATAGTTGGCAACCCTTCGTGTAGAGTTTAACTAACTGCTGCTGGAGGTGCAATTGTTTTCAGTTTCTTCAACAGAAGAGCGTGAGCTTTGAGAGTCGTGGTTCGGCCAGAGCCTTGGAATTTACAATGCCTTTTCTGTGTTTCCTCGGATGCAAAGTGCACTTGAGTTGAGATTGACTTTGTCGCAGATTCTAGTTGCCAGGCTACTGATCTCTGAATTACTCTTGTTTCGTGGCTGTAAATCTATTCCATTGAGTGCTGGAGCATGAGGGAAGCACTAACCTTGTGCGCTACAATCCGGTGGTCATCAAGAGGCTGGAATGATGTCAAAGCACCAACGCTTGGTTGAACAAAGTCACCTTGACCCTGCAATCTTATTCTGCAATACACATCGTCACCTTTGCTTAGTCCGCCTGGACCTGCCTGATCTACCGGTTGTTAAACACTTTCGTTCTCAGTCCCATTCCCACACAGACCTTTTCTGCCCTCGGTCTCCTCCATTGTCAGAATAAGGCTAAACGCAAATTGGAGGAACAGCATCTCATATTTCCCTCGGGCAGCTTACAGCCCAGTGGTAGCAATGAATATTGCCTGGAGACAGTAATGTCAGCCAAGCAATGTCCTGCCATGCTGTAATTGAAACAAAGTCCTTCAGCTTCTTCATCTTTTCATTGTAATGCAATGAACCGCACAACAACAGTCTAACCCGCGGGGAGAGGCAAGGAACTGCAGATGCTGGAACCTTGACCAAAATACCAAGTGGTGCAAATTTATCCCTACTGTGTAGAATAGTTTTGGTGTGCAGGGATCGCTGGTCGGCACAGTCTCGGTGGGCCGAAGGGCCAGTTTCCGCACTGTACCTCTAAACTATTACATATTCACAAATAAATGTTGTTGATCAGTTGTCTGCATACAATATCCATGATTTAAAAGCTGCTTTATGAAAAGCAAGTACATGGGTGATATACAATACATTGCCAAAGGAATGTTATTGGTCCGTGTACGTAGAAAGTAAACGCAAGAAAATAAATTGTTTTGTCTGCATAGGTCCCTGGGGGTGCTTTTTGTTGGTCATTATCAGTTAAAGTCCAAAATTCGAAAGCTTATTTATGTGCCATGAAATGCTATATAACTCCAAAATAACAAGCTTGTCATTAAAGTCTGGCGGCTTTGATCTTTGTTCCTATTTTCTAACTATGTCCTTGCCACGTGGAGGGTGGTGGTGAGGAAATTGGGCTTCACTGTGGTGTCATGCACTATATAAAGCAGAAAGGAGCACGTTTAGAACACCACGAGGGAGGTTTGGAATGGATTGGAAGTGATTGCGGTCTAAAAATAAGTATGGCTTCATACTCTCTAAAGTTTTTGTTTTTTTCCTCAACCAATTTGTATTAAGTTCTTAAGTTAAAAGTATTATGGCGTCACTGAGCAAAACGATGATCTGCAATGCACAAAGCGTGGAAGAACAAATCTGGTAGTGAGTTTCAAAAGAATTTCGCATAAACACAAGGATCCAAAGTTTCTAATAAGAACAGTTCAACAGAGCTTTATTTGTCATTCGGTACCAAGGTACCGAACGAAACTACATAGCAGTCACACAAAAAAAAGAACACAAGACACATGACCCCAACACAAACGTCCATCACAGTGACTCCAAACACCCCCTCACTGTGATGGAGGCAACAAAACTTCCACTCTCTTCCCCACGCCCACGGACAGACAGCTCGTCCCCGACCGACCCGCACAGTCCCCGCAAGGGGATGGAAGTCCCCGCGGGCCGAGTCGCACCGGGCGCTGAAACATCTCGCGGCCGAGCCGGGCGATGGAAGCAGGGTAATTGGGATATTTGGACCACTCTACACGAGAATGGGCACAACATGGATGGGCAATGGTTCAAGTCGGGTCCCTTCAGTCTGAAGAGGGGCCCCGTCCCGAGACGTCAAGCATCCATGTCATCCAGAGATGCTGCCTGTCCCGCTGAGTTACTCCAGCTTTTTGTGCCGATCTTACAATAGAGTTTTATTCCCAATTCTCGGCCTCTTTCATGAGATCTAATCACACAAGTATACGTAATGCACGTCCAAACAGTGCTTGGTGCTCTCTCGGGATAAGCCCATAGCAAGTGTGCCACAGCTTGTCTGTCACAATAATTAATTGCAGATAATTAATGAGGCATTTTGAACCGTCTGGAAAATGTTGCTGATTTGCACCAGATTCTCTGTTGTTTTAACTGATGTGGTACACTGGTCATGTATCTCTGTGTTGATATGAACCACCAAGTCGTATCTGGACGGATTTTTGCCTCTGTATTGTCCGTGGCTCAGTGCGTCTTGTTCTTACCTCTGAATGGAAGGTGGTTGATCACAGATAGACTCAAAAAGCTGGAGCGGGTAAGTGGGCAACTCGGTGGGTAAGGTAGCATCTCTAGAGTAAAGGAATAGGTGACGTTTTGGGACGAGAAACTTCATCAGACTGGTTGATCATGGTCCGATTCAGGTTATCTCGTGTGGAAACCCATCTGCAATCAAGTGCAAGGTTGAGGATGTGCTGCCATGTCGACAACTGCCTTTTTGATGAGGCTTCCTCAAGTCCTAGCGTAAAAAGCCCCCCTTGTCCTGACCAATGTTTATCCCTTAACCAGCAAATGCCAGCAGATTATCTGCACGCTATCACATGGTGGGAGCTTGCTGGGTTCTGACTGCCACGTTCCACATTCTAGCTTTGACCACTCTTGAAAATAGAAAGTACAATTGACTGTGAAGCACTTTATAAGCTCGGGTTCCATCCAATTCACCTCGACCTCATTGCGGACATTGGACTTTGTCTCTGGAACTGGTGCGCTACAACGGTGGCGCAGCGGTAGAGTTGCTGCCTTACAGCGAATGCAGCGCCGGAGACTCAGGTTCAATCCCGACTACGGGCGCCGTCTGTACGGAGTTTGTACGTTCTCCCCGTGACCTGCGTGGGTTTTCCCCGAGATCTTCGGTTTCCTCCCACACTCCAAAGACATACAGGTATGTAGGTTAATTGACTGGGTAAATGTAAAAATTGTCCCTAGTGTGTGTAGGATAGTGTTAATGTGCGGGGATCGCTGGGCGGCGCGGACTCGGTGGGCCGAAGGGCCTGTTTCCGCGCGGTATTTCTAAATCTAAATCTAAATGTTGAGAACTGTATTCTGCATTCTATCTTTCCCATCACTCTACCCCATTGTACCTGAGTTTGGCTTGATTGTAATTATGTGACGTGTTTCTGCTTCGATTGGATCGCATGCAACGAGAAAGCTTTTCACCTCGGTACCGGTGACGGTAACAAACCTAAACCTCTACTTATGGACAGCTATATAATCAGGAGATAATGAGAGGTGCTTGGTCTGTAAAAATAATGCACCTCTTGAATTTTTATTGGTTGTTCTGAGCTTATTTCATTGGGTTTTGATTATGAGGTGCAGTTCAAAGACATTCAGGTGGTGCAGCGGTAGAGTTACTGCCTTACAGCGCTTGCAGCGCCAGAGACCCGGGTTCGATCCCGACCACGGGGGCTGTTTGTACGTTGTCCCCTGACTGCGTGGCTTTTCTCTGAGATTTTCGCTTTCCTCCCACACTCCAAAAGATGTGCACGTTTGTAGGTTAATTGGCTTGGTGTCCCTAGTATGTGCGGGACAGTGTTAATATGCGTGTCAGGTGGCTGGTCGGTGGGCCGGAGGACTTGTTTCCATATCTCTAAACTAAAAAAAACTAAACGTTCTTTAGTTTTAGATTCAGATGTATAGTTTGGAAACGGGCCCTTCGGCCCCCTGAGTCCACACTGACCAGCGATCCCCCTCCCGTTCCATCCTGCACACCAGGGATAATTTACAGAAGCCAATTAACCTGATTGAGAATGATCAGCCATGATCACATTGAATGGCGGTGCTGGCTCGGAGGGCCAAATGGCCTCCTCCTGCACCTATTGTCTATAACCGACAAACCCACACATTTTTGGAGTGTGCACCCGGCGAAAACCCACGCTGGTCATGCTGGGAGAACGTACAAACTCCGTACAGACAGCATCCGTAGTCAGGATTGAACCCAGGTCTCAGGCGCTGTGAGGCAGCAACTCTACCATTGTGCCACCGTGCCACCCCAGGTTCATCGTGTGCATGGTCTGCCTTTGAGCAGGGCCAGCTGACACCGTCTGCTTGGGAACGGTGATGCTGTGGTGGTGAATCAGTCAGCGCCCGAAGTCAAAGTAGTTTCAAGGGTCGAGTCGAAAGGTTTTTAAACTGACTCACTTTGTGCTTTGATTTATTTTTCAGGAGGGCGTGCGGGAGTGGAGACGGAAGTTTTCGGTGCAGAGTGGTGTGCCTTCATGGATGCGCTCAGAAGGCCTTTGATCCCATGCCTTGCTGATTTTACACGATAAACGACCCATCGCTCATGCGTGTTCTTGACCACAGCAGAGCTGGATTGTTGGAAGACTTCAGGAGACGTGGTTTCGGTGAGCTGGGTATGGCAACGCTGGTCTGAATGCTGCCGCTGCTGGGTTTGGCTGTGGGCTCCTTGAGTTGTCCTGACGGGTGCAGAATGAAGCCAGTCTCGCCGGCCAGCTCCCCTCCACCCCTCAGACTGTTGAACAGAGGGCCGGAGTATCTCCGCAAGCAAATGCAGAGCGACAACAGGAGTCGGGCGCTGAGCGCCGTCGAGAGGCTCGAAGCGGACAAGCCCAAGTACGTTAAAAGTCAGCAGGCGATGGCCGCCAAGCTGGAGGCCATCATTGGGCCTCGTGCGTCGCCTCTGCCCTTCACTGGGAACTGGAAGGGGCCACACGGTGTGGGAGACCCATGCCAGGAGTTTAACTCCAGGAAAGAGAATGCCAACATGGAGGAGCTCAACAACGCCAGGAATGCCTTGCTGGTCAAGCCATCCCCTGACACTGTAGTTCCCAGGAGGACCATCTCCAAGAGAGTCATGAGACCAGACTCCTTGGTCATCTACCGACAGAAGCGGGATTGCAAGCTAGGGGGCGCCGAGTCCACCAGGGGCTACAGCTTCATTCGACGACTGTTCCAGGGGTCGATGAGGGACAAGCAGGCAGCCTCCCTGGGATTGCCGAAGGTGATCGTGAAGGAGGACGGCGGGCCCTTCTCTGAAGGCGAGCCGCGCACTTGTCACCTCAACGACGCCGGGCGCGTCCAGGCCGACAATCATCGCGTCCTCCGCGTTTCCCAGGAGGAACTCCCTGGCTGCCCTCCGCCACCACCACTCCGCATCGCCGACGCGCATCCCCTGCCGAGTGAGGCCGCGGAGGCTGACGGGCGAGCTGCTTTACGGAACAGGACTTTGCGACGCTCAAACTCTGACCCCCCTCTACGCGGCTCCCTGGCCCTGTCGGAACAGGACAGGTTTTTCAATCACTGTGGCCTGGACCTGGAAGTGGCAGAACACCTCGGGCTGGCGAGGTCCTCTTCTGCCAGCTCGGACTCCACCTCGCCCAGGCTCCCCAGCGCCGGAGAGGCCGAGAGTGAAAGCAGCGGATTTTCCCGCTGGAGCCGAGATGGGGAAGGACTTTATGAAGGAGAGATCCATGAGCAAATGTCTTTGGGTATCTCCGTCATTGAGAGGAACGCTCGGGTCATCAAGTGGCTGTACGGCTGTAAGAAGGCCCATGAGGGTCCCATGGAGTCAACAGTGTAGAGAAGCAAGGAGGATAAGACAATAACTGCAGACGCTGGTACAACTCGAAGGTATTTATTCACAAAATGCTGGAGTAATTCAGCGGGTCAGGCAGCATCTCAGGAGAGAAGGAATGGGCGACATTTCGGGTCGAGACCCTTCTTCAGGCTGAAGACGCCTTAAATCCAACTCCATTTGCAAAGACAATATTGTCGCTGCTTTACCTGCTCATTTAAAGGAAGGGGAATTGGAGCAGGTTGAATCTTCAAGTATTTATTTTTCGTTATTTAACTCTTAAGACTACTATCCGTCTTTGATCTTGCAAGTCTTGTTTGAAGTCGTGACGTAAAGGATGGCTGATTAGTGCAACATTACAAAATATGATTATCCCACATTCAATGGGGAATTGTTTTACCTTGTGCAAAAATGAAACTCCCTTTCCAAACAATTTAAAAAAATATTCATGTTGGAGGAGTGTTCCTGGATATAAAACTCTCCATTTAATATAACAAGTACATCCAAGCCCAAGTACAGCTCAGTTTAGGAAGGTTTGCCTGTACATTCATGGAATGTTTTATAGGATGCCCCAAAGTGTTTTATAGTCAATTTTTTTTTTTTGAAGTGTACACTAACTCCTCATTATCCACTTGACAAGGTCAGGCATCAGGCCCAGTGCCGTCAAACGTTCATCGTCTGTTAACCCGGTTTTTCCAGGGATCGTTCTCGTAAACTTCCCCCAAAGCTGCTCACAATGTTCCATATGCGGTCTGACCAGTGCCTCGGCATCACATCGCTGTTTTCGTATTGCAGCCCTCTCGAAATGAACGCCGGCATTGCATTTGCCTTCCTTGCTACCGAGTCATGTTCTCCCTGATCAAAGTTGCAACTCTCTCCTCCTCCTCTCAGCTCCAGTTCCGTCCCAGCTGAAGCTTTTGGGCACAGACTTCAGAGCTGCCATTCCTGTCCCTCATTCAATAACGTCTCTGCAGTAGCTTAGTTTAGTTTAGAGATACAGCGCGGAAACGGGCCCTTTGGCCCACTGAGCCCGCACCGACCAACGATCCCCGCACTGCGCACACTAGGGACATTTTACACTTGTACCAAGCCAATTAACCTACAAACCTGTACCTCTTTGAAGTGTGGGAGGCAACCAAAGATCTCCCTATGCGGTCACGGGGAGAACGTACAAACTCCGTACAGACAGCACCCGTAGTCAATATCGAACCCGTCTCTAGCGCTGTAAGGCGGAAACTCTACCGCTGCACCACTGTGCCGCCCTAATATTCTCTAATATTGTGCTAATATTGCTCTAATATTCCTGTCCAATCCTTCTATCTATGCCCTGAGTCAGTCTGCTTTACCTGGCTGCATTGAAATAAATGCAGTTGAATCCATCAGTCATTGCTATCAAAGTAACTTAGTGATTGGGAACAAACATTGATCACCCTGCTTGGGAGATCTCCCCTTCTAAAGAATAACACATTTTGGTTCTCTTCCATTTGGGCGGCACGGTGGCACAGCGGTAGAGTTGCTGTGTTACAGCACTTGCAGTGCCAGTGACCCGGGTTCGATCCCGACTGCGGGGTGCTTGTCTGTACGGAGTTTGTACGTTCGAACTGCGGGTAATTTTTCATTTCACTGCACATTTATGTGTATGTGACAAATAAATTGACTATTGATTATTGACTATTGACCTGCGTGGGTTTTCTCTGAGATCTTCCGTATCCTCCCACACTCCAAAGACGTGCAGGTATGTAGGTTATTTGGCTTGGTGTAAGTGTAAATTGTCCCTAGTGTGCGCAGGATGGTGTTAATGTGCGGGGGTTGTTGGTCAGCGCGGACTTGGTGGGCCGAAGGGCCTGTTTCTGCGCTGTATCTCTAAACTAAAAGCATCATCCATTGCCCTGGAGGTGAGCCTCCGATGAACCTGCAGGATGGGTTCAGACTCTGACTGTATGCTTGAATATTTGAAGTTCTGAAGCAACCTCTGACTACGGGTGAGAGTGCGATTCACTGAGATGTAGCTGACACCCAATGCAAAGCAAACGGCACAGTGAGACTACCTCTATCCTTTCCCAACACGATGTCAGGTACCTCCTCAAGAGCATCATTGCACATTACAAGGTAGCAAATCGTTGTTTTTTCCGAGTTAGATCATTGTATTGGAATATCTCTGGAGATATTGAAATATCTTTTAATATTGAAATATCTCCATTCCATTAGGGGCCACCGGATGGACAAAGAGAAACCATATACCTATCCTGGAATTCGTATCCATAACCAGGGATGGATACGAGTCCAGGTCCCATAATCATTTAAACATTTAAGCAAAATCTTGCTGACTGTATTATCGTCCTTAAATGGAAGTTAACATGGGACTATTGGAAAGTAACCTCGCAGAACACACACAGCTCTGGCTGGAGTTTTTAAATGTCAATCATTTTTTTCAGTGGAGTCCAGATGAAAATAATCTGATTTGTTTCTGAATGATTGTAAAACTTTTGTTTTAAAGAAAATAAATTTTTGTGAGAAAATTAAAATAAGCTCAAATATTGATTTTTGTTTTGTGATGACTTTCGTTCTCGATGAGGGCTGGTTAGACCAAGGCAACCTGTCGGTTTGATCTATGAAAGTGTAGATGAAGATTTTATAGACAATAGACAATAGGTGCAGGAGGAGGCCGTTCGGCCCTTCGAGCCAGCACCACCATTCAATGTGATCATGGCTGATCATTCTCAATCAGTGCCCCGTTCCTGCCTTCTCCCCATACCCCCTGACTCCACTATCCTTAACTCTATCTAGCTCTCTCTTGAATGCATTCAGAGAATTGGCCTCCACTGCCTTCTGAGGCGGAGAATTCCACAGATTTACAACTCTCTGACTGAAAAAAAAAATCCTCATCTCCGTTCTAAATGGCCTACCCCTTATTCTTAAACTGTGCCCCTTGTTCTGGACCCCCTCAACATTGGGAACTTGTTTCCTGCCTCTAACGTGTCCAACCCCTTAATAATCTTATACATTTCGATAAGATCTCCTCTCATCCTTCTAAATTCCAGTGTATAACAGCCTAGTCGCTCCAGTCTTTCAACATATGACAGTCCCGCCATTCCGGGAATTAACCTAGTAAACCTACGCTGCACGCCCTCAATAGCAAGAATATCCTTCCTCAAATTTGGAGACCAAAACTGCACACAGTACTCCAGGTGCGGTCTCACTAGGGCCCTGCACAACTGCAGAAGGACCTCTTTGCTCCTATATTCAACTCCTCTTGTTATGAAGGCCAACATTCCATTGGCTTTCTTCACTGCCTGCTGTACCTGCATGCTTCCTTTGTGTGTTCATTTTCTCTTATTTTCATATTTTATTTCAGATTTCAGATTTCAGATACAGCACGGAAACAGGCCTTTTCGGCCCACCAAGTCCGCGCCGCCCAGCGATCCCCGCACATTAACACTATCCTACACACACTGGGGACAATTTTTTACATTTACCCAGTCAATTAACCTACATACCTGTACGTCTTAATTTATAATTCTTCAGCCTTTGCTGTCTACGGATGATTCTGTGGATGTTGCCTAATCTTCGGCATTGCACTCAAGAAGTCAAGCCAATGAGCTGTATCTCTGTCTGGTCTGGGGACTGCAAAGCCTCAGACTGGAAGTCCGTGCAGAGAGTGGTGAGGACGGCCGAGAAAATCATCGGGACTTCACTTCCTTCCATCCAAGACATTGCACACAAACGCTGCTTGACCAAGGCCAACAACATTATCAAAGACCCCACCCATCTCCATCGCGGACTGTTCACCCTGCTGCTCTCTGGTCAAAGGTACTGCAGCACACGGAGCAGAACAGCCAGGTTCGGTAATAGCTTCTTCCCCCGAGCCATCAGACTCTTGAACTCCCAATAATCCACCGCCATTATTTTTATGTGCGAGTTACTTATTTATTTTATTTTATCTATTTTTATTGTTCGGTGTTACGTTGTGAGCCACATGCAACGGAATTTCGTTCAAATATGCACTCGTCTGGTGTACAGTTTTTGAAAGACAATAAGGTCTATTAAATGAAATTCAATGAAAATGAAGACTGGGCTGACTGGAACTCACGCAACAAAAAAGCTTGTCACTGTACCTTGGTGCGTTCATTTTAGTTTAGAGATACAGCCCCTTCGGCCCACCAAGTCCGTGCCGACCGGCGATCCCAGTACACTAGCACTTTCCCACTCGCCGGAGACTGTTTACCATTTAACCGAAGCCGATTAACCTACAAACCTGCACGTCTTTATCATATCATATCATCATATCATATATATACAGCACGGAAACAGGCCTTTTCGGCCCACCGGGTCCGTGCCGCCCAGCGATCCCCGTACATTAACACTATCCTACACCCACTAGGGATAATTTTTACATTTACCCAGCCAATTAACCTACAAACCTGTACGTCTTTGGAGTGTGGGAGGAAACCGAAGATCTCGGAGAAAACCCACGCAGGTCACGGGGAGAACGTACAAACTCCTTACAGTGCAGCACCCGTAGTCAGGATCGAACCTGAGTCTCCGGCGCTGCATTCGCTGTAAAGCAGTAACTCTACTGCTGCGCTACCGTGCCACCCTGGAGTGGGGGAGGAGTGGGGGAGGAAACCGGAGCATCAGGGGAGAACGTACAAACTCTGTACAGCCAAGCACCCGTAGTCAGGGTCGAACCTGGGTCTCTGTCACTGTTAGGCAGCAACCTTACAGCTGAGCCAACGTATCGCGTGTGTGACAATAATAAGCTGAAATAAAGATTGATTATCGACACTTTTTTTGGGATGGGGGCTTTCACATAATGTGCTTTCGTCTGATGCGCAAATGTGAATACAAACCTAGTGATAAGATCAAATCTATGTAGGTTCTTCCTTCCCCCCCCCCCCCATCCATCCCACCACCATGCGAAGGATAAAACTCGATTATGGAGTTTGCAAAATGTGGAAAGAACCAAAGCTCTTATTACTGATTCAAAATTCCAATCTCCTCTGCACCAACACTCTCATCTCACTTTCGATTCCTCCAACTTTCTGTGAACAGCATTGTTGCATGGAGGGATCTTGGAGGTAGGGTTGCCATCGTCCTCACTCCCAAATAAGGGACAAATCTTGACTGAGGTAGGAATGGTTTATCGAGGGATACTAGACCAAGTGGACCTGTTGGGGCCCAAACCTCTCCTGCATTGGTGCGGCACCCTCTCCTCCCCTCTCTCCCCTTCCTCCTCCCCCCTCCCTCCCCCTATCTCCACCCCCCTCCCCTCTGCTCCCCCTTCCCCTCCCCCTTTCCCCTCCCCCCCCACTCCTTCCCCCTCAACACCCCTTATCCCTCCCTCCTCCTTCCCTCCCTAGAAGATAGATTTAAACTGTAAAGTGTGAATAACGTTTAAAATATAATGAAACTTCTTCCATTAGCACCAAAGGGACGGCGGTGAGTAAGGCGGGCCTAAAATTGTTGCGCTATCGTGTACCGTTTTGCCTGTTGTTCAGGAACAAACAAACAAACAAACATACGAGAGTTTTAGTATATAGATATTCCAACGGTGAGTTTAGATTGGTTTATTGTCTCGTGTACCGAGGTAGGGTGAAAAGCCTTCGTTGCGTGCTAACCAGTCAGCGGAAAGACAATACATGATTACGATCAAGTCATCCACAGTGTACAGATCCACGATGAAGGAAATACCGTTTAGTGCAAGATAAAGTCCGATCAAAGATAGTCCGAGGGTCTCCAATGAGGTAGATAGTAGTTCAGGACTGCTCTGTAGTTGTTGTAGGATGGGTCAGTTGCCTGATAACAGCTTGGAAGAATGGGGTATCTTGGTCAGTATGGACAATTTGGGCCAAAGGGTCTGTTCCTGTGTGTGTTTTTGTGCTGGAAAGGAGCAGTGGAGGCATTGAGATAGTTTAGTGGAAAATGTCAAGAATTAAATCCAGATTGTGAGCAGGTCGTGACCTCAACCTGGTCACTGCAAAGCCTTTGTTTATCCTCTGATCTCTTGCCTGGTCAGATGTTTAGACACTGGTGGAGCCGTACCAGCCTGTGAAGTGCAATTCTCTACTCCTGTTAACTGCACGATGAGAGATCGTTTAACTTGGAGTTGCAGTTTGACAGCGATAATGGAGCAGCCTGATAGATGAGGAATTTGTCTGAATTCTTCATTAAATCCGGCCTAAGAAGAAGAAATGCCTTTGCAGCTGTTCAAGGGAGTTAAAAATCCTGATGTTTAATTTGTGTTTGGATTTCTCATATCCTTGCCCTATAGTTACAGTTACAGTAGGGTTGCCAACTTCCTCACTCCCAAATAAGGGACAACGGGTGACGTCACAGCCTCAGCTAGCGGCCACCTGTTCCCGCTCCACCAATGGCGGCCGCCCGGGCTGGGAGGCGGGTTGCTACGCAACCTCTGTTAGGTGGCGCTCGGGCCTACACTGTCTGGGCCTACAGCGGCCTCCGGGCCTACAGTATTCAGGCCTACAGTGTCCGGGCTTACAGTGTCCGGGCCTACAATGTCCGGGCCTACAATGTCCGGGCCTACAGTGTCCGGGCCTACAGTGTCCGGGCCTACAGTGTCCGGGCCTACAGTGTCCGTCCGGGCCTATAGCGCCGTCCGGACCTAATACGAGACAAGGGCAGTCCCGTACGGGACAAACCAATTTAGCCCAAAATATGGGATGTCGTGGCTAATACGGGATAGTTGGCAACCCTAAGTTACAGGTTAGATTATTGTCACTTGTACTGAATTACATTGGTAAGCGTTTGTTGCGTGCTATCCAGTCAGTGGGAAGACAATACATGATTATAATCGAGCCATTTACAGTATATAGATACATGATAAGGAAATAACGTTTAGTGCAAGGTAAAGCCAGCAAGGTCTGATCAAGGATAGTCCAAGGGTCACCAAAGAGGCAGATGGTAGTTCTGCATCGCTCTCTGGTTGTGGTAGGATGGTTCAGTTGCCTGATAACAGCTGGGAAGAAACTGTCCCTGAATCTTTTGCCCGATGGGAGAGGGGAGAAGAGGGAGTGGCCGGGGTGCGACTCGTCCTTGATTATGCTGCTGGCCTTGTCGGGGCAGCGCGAGGTACTGTATAAATGGAGTCAATGGAAGGGAGGTTGGAAATATAAAGAGTGTTGAACCAAGTGGATGGTGTGAACCAAGGGTGATCCCCAGGTTAGCTCAAGGGATTTGTTCCTGAGAACTGTCTGTAAACTTAATTTTCTGCAATCTAAACACAAAGTTCTGAGGTAACTCAATGGATCAGGCAGCGTTTGTGGAGGGAACGGTCAGGTGATGTTTCGAGTCGGGACCCTTCAGTCTGATTATAGTTGGGGGGGGGGAGAAAACTGAAAATGGGGGTGGGTGAAGACGAGGGAGGTTTGTTTGGCAGGTGGGTGCAATAAATGGTAAAGGGTAGAGGAGAAAAGGAGACAGAAGCATGTCAGATAAGGAGAGAAGGGGAAGAAGAATAAAATGTAAAACAGGAGGGAGGGCTATAGGAGGAAGGGGACAGGGAAAAGAGGGGGGATAAATGGAAATGAGGGGCTTGGGGATGGAGGGATGGGTATGGGAAAGAGGGGTAGGGGGCAGGATAACTGGGACGTTCTTTATTTACCTTTCCCAGTTGGCCCCAAGCAGGTTCTTGAGCTTGAGCCAGCAGCTCAGTGGAGGAGTGCAGTTTGATGAACTACCTCTAGGTCAAGGTCTTGGCATCAGAATATTGGCTCCTGCTCTGAATCATAGCTCCCTGGAGACTCTGGGATGAACATATGGGATGAATTGATACAGTCCCCTCACATTCTGCAGGGTCTATCGTCTAATTAGGTGTCTATTGTCTAATTATTGGAGATATTTATTCACAAAATGCTGGAGTAACTCAGCAGGTCAGGCAGCATCTCGGGAGAGAAGGAATGGGTGACGTTTCGGGGTCGAGACCCTTCTTCAGACTGATGTCAGGGGGGCGGGACAAAGGAAGGATATAGGTGGAGACAGGAAGATAGAGGGAGATCTGGGAAGGAGGAGGGGAAGAGAGGGACAGAGGAACTATCTAAAGTTGGAGAAGTCGATGTTCATACCGCTGGGCTGCAAGCTGCCCAGGCGAAATATGAGGTGCTGTTCCTCCAATTTCCGGTGGGCCTCACTATGGCACTGGAGGAGGCCCATGACAGAAAGGTCAGACTGGGAATGGGAGGGGGAGTTGAAGTGCTCGGTGGGCCTCACTATGGCACTGGAGGAGGCCCATGACAGAAAGGTCAGACTGGGAATGGGAGGGGGAGTTGAAGTGCTCGGTGGGCCTCACTACGGCACTGGAGGAGGCCCATGACAGAAAGGTCAGACTGGGAATGGGAGGGGGAGTTGAAGTGCTCGGTGGGCCTCACTATGGCACTGGAGGAGGCCCATGACAGAAAGGTCAGACTGGGAATGGGAGGGGGAGTTGAAGTGCTCAGCCACCGGGAGATCAGTTTGGCCAATGCGGACCGAGCTCAGGTGTTGAGCGAAGCGATCGCCGGGGCCTGCGTTTGGTTTCGCCGATGTAAATAAGTTGACATCTAGAGCAGCGGATGCAATAGATGAGGTTGGAGGAGGAATCTAATCTAATTATTGGATTTGAAACGGGTCAAACTGCACTCCCAACCACTTTTACTGGAGTTTGGAGATACAGCGTGGAAACGGGCCCTTAGGCCCACGGAGTCCACACCGACCAGCGATCCCCATGCATTCCACCACCCTACACACGAGGGGCAAATTACAATTACAATTTGCACTAGGGACAATTTACAATTTTTACCAAAGCAAATTAACCTACGAGCTCCACACTTTGGAGTGTGGCTGGGAACCGGGGCATCCGAGGAAAAAAACCCACGTGGTCACGGGGAGAATGTACGAACTCCGTACAGACAAGCACCCGTAGCCAGGATCGAGCCCAGGGTCAGCAACCCTGTGGGGCAGCACCATCACTGCCGCTGCACCATCATGCAGCCACTTCTCCCTTTACAGACCCTACGTGATCCGCTTAACAGTGTTGAATGTTCACTGCTGTTCTTGAGTCTGAACCAGGGTTACAAAGAGCATGAAGGAAATTAAGAATCTGGATGGTGGATTGCTGGGTTACTGATTTAGGCAGCTCATGATACGTGAAATGAAGAAAATGCATTCCATATTTTGGAAGATTTAACAGTGAGCATAACAATGGACTGACAACCCTTTATGGAAAAACAATGGAAAGAAATGAAACTGAATAGATTTTCCATATTTATTTTCCTTACCCTTCTATAGTCTCCCTCCCTCTGTATTCATCGTGCTTTTTCCTACATTCCCTACCTATTGTGATAGCAGATTCTACCCATTTCCCCTCCCCCTTCCCAGTTCTCCCACTGTCTTCCTGTCTCCAACTACATCCTATCTTTGTCCCGCCCCCTCCCCTGACATCAGTCTGAAGAAGGGTCTCGACCCAAAACATCACCCATTCCTTCTCTCCTGAGATGCTGCCTGACCCGCTGAGTTACTCCAGCATTTTGTGTCCACCATCAGGAACAATTTACACTTATACCGTGCCAATTAACCTACAGACTTCTACGTCTTTGGAGTGTGGGAGGAAACTGAAGATCTCGGAGAAGACCCACGCAGGTCACGGGGAGAACGTACAAACTCCGTACAGACAAGCACCCACAGTCGGGATCCAAACTTGGGTCTCTGGCGCTGTAAGGCAGCAACTCTACCGCTGCACCACCCATTATTGCATTATAGAAGCTTGTCTGGTACCACTGGGATGTGTTACTGGACAAATGTCATGTATGTGTGGGATTGTTTTTGTGCTTCTATACAGGGGGCAAGATGGGCACTTTGCAACGATGAAAGGAAGCAGCTGTGTGGTTTATTGGACAGGTGACCTGACCCACCAGTCATGCCGTAGGTCACCAGGGCAATAAATCCTCCTGTAATGTCTCTCGCTGCTAATATATTGCGTGGATGTTCAGAGGTCTCTCTGCTGGACACACAACTGGTTATAATAACGTCACGACAGTTGTAAGCTCTCATTCCTAATAAATCAGGAGCTGGACAATGTAGCTTTGCTGAAGTACCTTTAAAAAAATTATACTCCCGATTATAATCATGTATCGTCTTTCTGCGGACTGGATAGCGCGCAACAAAAGCTTTTCACTGTACCTCGGTACACGTGACAATAAACTAAACTAGTCCTGTCCTTCAACAGGTAATCACCTCAAGTTAAACTACAAACCTGTACGTCGTCAGGCAGTGGGGGGAAACCGGAGCACCCCGGGGAAAACCCACGCAGTCACAGGGACAACGTACAAACTCTGTACAGACAGCACCCGTAGTCAGGGTCGAACCCGGGTCTCTGGAGCTGTAAGGCACCGACTCTGGCACTCAGCCACCGTGCCGCCCTGCTTTCTCAGCTTAAAAAATCCCCAATGACACGACCTCCACTGCTGTGTGTGGTAATGTGTACCACAGATTCGCCACCCTCTGGCTAAAGAAATTCCTCCTCGTCTCCGTTCTAAAGGTACGTCCTTTTATTCTGAGGCTGTGCCCTCTGAACATCTAGGGGTGTCTCCATTTGTCAGGTGTGATGAGGTCAATGGGGGATCTGCAGGTCCTGTCACAAAGACTTGATCAGATAGTTAGGTGGGTACTATGTTAGACGGGATACTTTTTCCTCATCTTCCCCCAATTTTGCCCAGAGTGGTGGGGGAATCGAGGACCAGAGGACATCGGTTTAAGGTGAGGGGGGGGGGGGGGGAAGGGGGAAAGATTTAACAGGAATCAGAGGGGCAACTTTTTCCACACAAAGTGCGGTGGGTGTATGGAATGAGCTGCCAGAGGAGGTAGTTGAGGCAGAGACTACCCCATCGTTTAGGAAACAGTTGGACAGGTACATTGGTAGGACAGGTTTCGAGCGGCATGGGCCAAATGCAGCCAGGTAGAATTAGTGTAGATGGGACATGTTGGCCGGTGTGGGAAAGTTAGGCCGAAAGGCCTGTTTCCACATTGTGTTACCCTATGCCTCTATTACTTTATGTCAGAGCACACTGGAGGCACTCAGTAGGCCAAGCAGTGACAATGAAGGGAAGAGTTGAATTCTGCTTTAGAGAATAGACCCGAGTCCTGTTTGTGGCCAGTGAGCAGGCTGGGAGAGAGAAGACAGCCAGTGGGCATATAAACAGCTTAAAGCCACTCTCGTGTTGTGAACAGGCGTCGAGCATTAATCTACATTGTTAATGGACCAGGATGGTTGAATGGAGAGAGTGTCTAGAGACGTATCAGGTTCCTGGGACTGAGCGATCCCTCAGCCATCAAAGGAACAGGTGACGAGTGCAAGAATGCGTATGGAGACAGGGATGTGATGGGGATTTAGGCTATGGGACAACTATTTCACACACCAGACACGGAATGCTGGAGTAACTCAGCGGAACAGGCAGCATCTCTGGAGAGAAGGAATGGGTGATGCTTTGGGTCGAGACCCTTCTCCAGACTGAGAGTCAGGGGAGAGGGACACTCGAGGTATGAAAAGGTACAGAACAAATCAGAGCTGGCAGCGATGACCCAGGAGCCCACAATGGGCCATTGTTGGCTGTGGAGGAAGTGATAACGAAGAGATTGTGCGATGTTTCTGGTTGGGTCCCTTCTTCAGACATGCAATGTCACCTATACATATCTTCCCCGCTGAGTTACTCCAGCACTTTTTGTGTCTCTTTTGGTAAACCAGCATCTGCAGTTCCTTGCGTCAATGTTTAAATGACGTTTGGGCAGCGGTAGAGTTGCTGCCTCACAGCGCCGGAGACCCGGGTTCGATCCTGACTACGGGTGCTGTCTGTATGGAGTTTGTACATTCTCCCCTTGACCTGCGTGGGTTTTCTCCGGGTGCTCCGGTTTCCTCCCACGCTCCAAAGACGTACAGGTTTGTAGGTTGATTGACAATAGACAATAGACAATAGGTGCAGGAGTAGGCCATTCGGCCCTTCGAGCCAGCACCGCCATTCAATGTTATCATGGCTGATCATTCTCAATCAGTACCCTGTTCCTGCCTTCTCCCCATACCCCCTGACCCCACTACCCTTAAGAGCTCTATCTAGCTCTCTCTTGAATGCATTCAGAGAATTGGCCTCCACTGCCTTCTGAGGCAGTGAATTCCTCAGATTTACAACTCTCTGACTGAAAGAGTTTTTCCTCATCTCCGTTATAAATGGCCTACCCCTTATTCTTAAACTGTGGCCCCTGGTTCTGGACTCCCCCCAACATTGGGAACATGTTTCTTGCCTCTAACGTGTCCAACCCCTTAATAATCTTATAACCTTTCGATAAGATCCCCTCTCATCCTTCTAAATTCCAGTGTATACAAGCCTAGCCGCTCCAGTCTTTCAACATAGGACAGTCCCGCCATTCCGGGAATTAACCTAGTAAACCTACGCTGCACGCCCTCAATAGCAAGAATATCCTTCCTCAAATTTGGAGACCAAAACTGCACACAGTACTGCACACAGCTTCGGTAAAGATTGTAAATTGTCCCTAGTGTGTAGGACAGTGCTAGAGTGCGGGGATCGCTGGTCGGCGCGGACTTGTTGAGCTGACGGGCCTATTACTGCACTGTAAGGTCTAAAGTATTTGGATAGGTTAATGTAAAAGAAAGGCTTAAACATTGAAACATAGAAAACAGGTGCAGGAGTAGGCCATTCGGCCCTTCGAGCCAGCACCACCATTCAATATGATCATGGCTGATCATCCAAAATCAGTACCCCGTTCCTGCTTTCTCCCCATATCCCTTGATTCCGTTAGCCCTAAGAGCTAAATCTACTGTAACTCTCTCTTGAATACAAGATTAAGAGAGATAGGGGACAACTGTGGGGAAAATGGGACTAGCTTTTTTTGGGGCATCTCAGTCAGCATGTACGAGTTGAGCCTGTTCTTTGCTGTACCAGTCCCTGCCGCTATAACTGCATAAACATAAGAGTTGAGGACATCGATTTGTTCACAAAATGCTGGAGTAACTCAGCAGGTCAGGCAGCATCTCGGGAGAGAAGGAATGGGTGATGTTTCGGGGCGAGACCCTTCTTCAGACTGAAGAAGGGTCTCGACCTGAAACGTCACCCACTCTGAAGAAGGGTCTCGACCCGAAACGTCACCCATTCTTTCTCTCCCGAGATGCTGCCTGACCTGCTGAGTTACTCCAGCATTTTGTGAATAAATAGAGTTGAGGACATTCCTTCCTCAAAGCAACGACCGTGTAAGTACAGCACCAGCGGTGATCTGCCTTGTTCTCCAGCCAAATCTGTCTCAGACGAGGTGCCGCTTTGATTTACCGCCCCCATTAAACGTGTTTGAAACCGTCTGATCTGCGTTGGGCTCTTTGCATCACCGCGGGATAGTCCTCGGCCTCCGGCCAAAGCAGCGTTGGCAGCGTCACGCCTCGCTCCATGACCGCCCGTCTCATTTCCGCTCCGACGCTGCTTACTGCCAAGTCCCGGGTGAGCAGCACGCAGGTGTTCACTGGTGCACTCTGTGCATGCTTTACTGCTTCGGCTGCAGACAGGAGGAAGGCAAACGTCAGCTGACTGCACGTAAAATGGCCGGGACAAAGGGAAGGTTATTTGTGATCTCAGCATGTGACAGTATTGAAGAATCTACACTCTTGTAATACGTGGAACATGGACAGTACAGAAGATAGACACAGGTACACTACCCTAGTCAATCGACAATAGACAATAGACGCAGGAGTAGGCCATTCGGCCCTTCGAGCCAGCACCGCCATTCAATGTTATCATGGCTGATCATTCTCAATCAGTACCCCGTTCCTGCCTTCTCCCCATACCCCCTGACTCCGCTATCCTTAAGAGCTCTATCTAGCTCTCTCTTGAATGCATTCAGAGAATTGGCCTCCACTGCCTTCTGAGGCGGAGAATTCCACAGATTCACAACTCTCTGACTGAAAAAGTTTTTCCTCATCTCCGTTCTAAATGGCCTACCCCTTATTCTTAAACTGTGGCCCCTTATTCTTAAACAGGTACACTACCCTAGTCGTACACTACCCTAGTCCCACCTGCCCGCATTTGGCCCATATCCTTCTAAACTTTCCCTATCCAAATATACGAAAAGGACACAAATTGCTGAAGCAACTCAGCGGGTCAGGCAGCATCTCTAATGTTTATAGGATCAGTGACGTTTCGGACTAAACTTTCAGTCTGAAGAAGGGTTCCGACCCGAAACATCACCCATCCTTTTTCTCCAGAGTTGCTGCCTGACTCGCTGAGTTATTCCGGCACTTTGTGTCTATCTTTGGTATAAACCAGCATCTGCAGTCCCTTCGTACACATGGACAGTATAGCACAGGAACATGAGAAGACGTGCAGGTTTGTAGGTTAATTGGCCCCTGTTCATTGTCCTGAGCGTGTTGGGAGTGGAGGGGAAACTACAATAACATGGGACTGGTGGGAATGGGTGATCAATGGTTGGCGTGGACTCGATGGGCCAAAGGGCCTGTTTCCATATTGAATCTCTAAACGAAACCAAAATTTTGAGTAGAAAGGAACTGCAGATGCTGGTTTTTCACTGAAGATAGACACAAAACACAAAACGCCAGCTATTCCTTTTCTCCATTGATGCTGCCTGACCCACTGAGTTACTCCAGCATTTTGTGTCTAAGATTTTGAGTATTGGCTTACACAAATGTAAACAAAATTTGTGTCCATTTCACTTCATCAAACAGCCGAGAGACCAAGAACCTCTAAAACACAGTTCAGTCTAGTGGGTGGGTAAAGGGGGAGAACGTTCACAAGCTAGTAGTTGTGGAGTGCCTCTTAGCTTCCATTACCAGCGTAGACTCTTTGCAACTAATGAGAGATAATGATGACCTTCTACCGCTGCACCATAGAGAGCATGCTAACACATGGCATCCCTGTGTGGTACCTCAGCTGCACGGAGGCAGAGAGGAAAGCTCTTCAGCGGGTAGTCCATAGAGCTCAGAGGACCATCGGAACACAGCTACCAGCCTTGGAGGGCATCTACAACACACGATGCCTCTGAAAAGCCACCAGCATCCACAAAGACTCTCCACACCCCTGCAACAGTCTGTTCGAACTCCTTCCATCGGGCAGACGATACAAGGCCTTCTACGCCCGCACCTCCAGACTCAGGAACAGCTTCATCCCCAGGGCCATAGCTGCTATGAACCGGTCCTGCTGAGCTGGATGGTCACATCGCACAGTGATCCGGCACAGATCTACTTGCACTTGCACTTTATTCTGTCTTAAAACTGTTACAATTTGTTTCGTTGGGTTGTTGTTGTTTAAATTAATTAAATTATTGCTTCGTATGGGAGGTGCATTCCCAATCTCGTTGTACCCCTGTACAATGACAATAAAGATGTATTGTATTGTATTGTATAACAGGTTGAAGTTGATAATGCAGTGAGATGCCCCATGGGTTAAAGGACAAAGGTGGAGCTGGAAGAATCAGCAGCCTGGGATTTATGGAGAGGGGTTTCTTTCTGACGCAGGGCATTTTCTAGCAGGTTCCTGCGACAGGGCCATAAATCCAGCTCTGTGAAGGGTTTCATTTCACATCTCCAGGGGGCTCCTTGCCCGTGGCTTTGCTGACCTTGGGAACAGTCCATTTAACCCCAGGACTCGGACACTGTGAGCTGGAGACAATCGGCTGGATTTCTGCAGGCCTACTGGTTCTTTAAAGTGTCCCGGTAACCTTCGCATTGAATGTTGTGATAGAACACAGTGGCGCAGCGGTAGAGTTGCTGCCTTACAGCGCCAAGGACACGGGTTCGATCCTGACCATGGGTGCTGTACGGGGCGATCGCTGGTCGGCACGGAGCCAGCGGGCCGAAGGGCCTGTTGCCGCGCTGTATCTCTAACGTTTAAAGAAAAAGTCTAAAGTGAAGTAATGGAAACTGTTGGGAATGCTCTGTGAATTGGCATGGGCTTGATGGCCCAAAGGTCTTGATTTAGCAGGCCCTTCAGCACACTGGGTCTGCACCGACCATCGGACACAGGTCCACACTAGTCCCATGTTATCCCACTTTCTCATCCACTCTACACTCCTATCCCTATGTTCTGCAGCCGATGAACTTACACAGCTGAAGGTATTCACAAAATGCTGGAGTAACTCAGCGGGTCAGGCAGCATCTCAGGAGAGAAGGAATGGGTGACGTTTCGGGTCAACAAGGAGGGTCTCGACCCGAAACGTCACCCATTCCTTCTCTCCTGAGATGCTGCCTGACCTGCTGAGTTACTCCAGCATTTTGTGACACCTTCGATTTGTACCAGCATCTGCAGTTATTTCCCTACACAACTGACACCTTTGGGATGTGAGAGGAAAACCCCATGGTTTCCACAGGCAGAACGTGCAAAGAGAAATTATGAACAAACTCCACACAGACACCGCCCGAGGTCAGGATCGTGCCCCGGTCTTCGGAGCCGGAACAATAATCTCGTTGGCCTCCCGCGAGGGTTGTGCTAGGTTTTCCATCACTTTTATTGGACTGGTGTTATGTTTTAATATGTTATCTAGAGGGAGGCAGCCTTGGACTGTGCTGTGTCCTCCCATGGTACTGCACCATCAGTCTAGATTATAGGACCAGCCGTACTGTGGACCTTGAAACGTTGGCTTTAAGCCTTGTGTAGGAAGACTAATCACTCATGCACAGCTGCCAAAAGACAGATAAAGCCCTCCCATCAGCAGAATTGCAGTCATATCCATGTACAAACATAAAAATGAAGAGCCAAAGTAACCGTTTAGCCTTTCGAGCCTGCTCCACCATCCAGCTAGACGATGGCTACAAATAATTGCAACTTCATATGTGCAAACCTACTTGCCTGTCATCCCATGCTTGCCAATGATCCATCTGTCTCTGCATTAAAATATTCATAGCCTCTGCATCCATTACCCGTTGAGGAAGCTAGTTAGGGGTGGCGGCACGGTGGCGCAGCAGCAGAGTTCCCGCCTTACGGCGCCAGAGACCCGGGTTCGATCCAGAACTACAGGTGCTGCCTGTGTGGAGTTTGTACGTTCTCCCTGTGACCGCGTATGTTTCTTCCAGTGCTCCAGTTTCCCCCGACATTCCAAAGACGTGCAGGTTTGTGGGTTAAATGGCTTCTGCAAGTTGTCCCTAGTGTGTAGTATCGTATCTCCGTCCGCACCGCGGCCCAACATCGTGGAGCTGAATCTGAATCTGAATCTGAAACTGAATTACCTTTATTGTCATTCGAAATTAATTGAACGAAAATCATTTGCCACGCAGTCACAACAGTACAGAGACACAAGACACACAATTTTAACACAAACATCCATCACAGTGACTCCTCCAGGCACCCCCTTCACTGTGATGGAAGGCAAGAAAACTTCTTCTCTCTTCCCCCATGCTTCTCCCACAGATAGTTCGACTTCTGCCGAGGCGACCGAGGCGACCGAGGCTCCCGACTCGCGCGGCCCCCGCAAGGAGATGGAAGGTCCCGCGGCCGAGCCGCGCCAGGCGATGGAAAGTCCCGCGGCCGATCCTTGGTCCCTTTGCTGCGGCTGGCAGTCCCTTTGCTGGGGATCGACTTTGGAAGCTCCAACTGCGGGAGCCTGCGGACTTAACATCGTGGAGCTTGTGATCCCTTTGTCAGGGAGCAACTTCGGGAGCTCCAACCGCGGGGGCTTCGACCGCCCCGTGCAGACAGCACCCGTGGTCAGGATCCAACCTGGGTCTCTGGCGCTGGAAGGCAGTAACTCTACCGCTGCGCCACCAAAGACAGACAGCCCTTGTGCCAGACAGTCTGGCTGTGTTTGTTCCACTGTGTGAACGAACAAGGGACACTTAGATTCTTTCCCCGAATAACTTAACTCCCTCGTGGGCACCGTTAAGGAGTGGGCCATAAAGAATGAGGAACCACAGGCATCAGGTGTAGTTCAGACCGCAGGTGCACAAAAGGCCTTGGTAGAATGAAGATGAAAGCAAAAGATATTCAGAGTGTTTGGATTATACCCACGGGGAGATGAGAAGTGTAACTTCCTTGTGATGCGTGATATTGTCGGTCAAAGGAGTGTCTCACAAAAGAGATAAGCACTGAGAATGCAGCCAACACATGCCTTTGTTAGACCAGGAATTGCTGGAATGTGTTTCTCTATTCATTCTGCATTCTTCCAATCCTCACCTTTTGGAAACTTTAATAATTGTGATCCATTTTTTCGTCTTTGGTTGTAAAAGAGAAATCGGCATGTTGTTCGAGGTGAAAAAGCAAAAGCTAATAGCATTGCTATTGTTCCTGAAACGTGTACAGGGCATTGGTGAGACCACACCTGGAGTATTGCGTACAGTTTTGGTCTCCTAATCTGAGGAAAGACATTCTTGCCATAGAGGGAGTACAGAGAAGGTTCACCAGATTGATTCCTGGGATGGCAGGACTTTCATATGAAGAAAGATTGGATAGACTCGGCTTGTACTCGCTGGAATTTAGAAGATTGAGGGGGGATCTTATAGAAACTTACAAAATTCTTAAGGGATTGGACAGGCTAGATGCAGGAAGATTGTTCCCGATGTTGGGGAAGTCCAGAACAAGGGGTCACAGTTTAAGGATAAGGGGGAAGTTTTTTAGGACCGAGATGAGAACGTTTTTTTTCACACAGAGAGTGGTGAATCTGTGGAATTCTCTGCCACAGAAGGTAGTTGAGGCCAGTTCATTGGCTATATTTAAGAGGGAGTTAGATGTGGCCCTTGTGGCTAAAGGGATCAGGGGGTATGGAGAGAAGGCAAGTACGGGATACTGAGTTGGATGATCAGCCATGATCATATTGAATGGCGGTGCAGGCTCGAAGGGCCGAATGGCCTACTCCTGCACCTATTTTCTATGTTTCTATGTTTTGCAGGCATCTCAAGGCATTTCTGCTAGAGTGTTTCCAAATAAAAACAAAAGCTTTCCTCTGTGCCTCGATCCACGTAACAATAAACCTAAACTGAACCAAACTAGATCACGTCTGCTTGTATCACTTTGGCCATTTATGGTCAAGTCTGTCAGAAGAAGGGTCCCGACCTGAAATGTCACCTGTCCATTCCTTCCGTAGATGCTGCCTGACCCCATGAGTTCTTCCAGCACTTAATCATCTTCTACCTACCTTGAAGATGTCTGATGGGGCATAAAGAAGGGAAGTACAGTTTACACTGAGCCTTCATAAGGCTATCAGCGATAGGTGCAGAATTAGGCCATTCGGCCCATCAAGTCTACTCCGCCATTATAACATGGCTGATCTATCTCTCTCTCCTCACCCCATTCTCCCCATAACCACTGACACCTGTACTAATCAAGAATCTATCTATCTCTGCCTCAGAAATATCAATTGACAGCGTCCACAGCCTTCAGTGGCAAAGAATTCCACAGATTCACCAGAGTTGGGCCTTACCTCTGCTCTTATTCTAGACCTGACCTGCCCTGAGAGTATTTGATGATTATAGTTGAATGCCTGAAGTGGAACCTGGTCTTATTTTTAAATACTGGCATCCATCATAGCTGTGATCATAAAGAATGGAGCAAAATTAATGTGGTCCCACTGACAGGATCTCCTCATTAAAAACAGTCTTGGTGATTTCATCTCTAAAGTACTTTCAACCTCTAGTCCAGTGATGGATGGGATACACAGATTGCGGCTGCTTGCTTATGGACTGTTTCTCTGAGCTGTTTCACATAATAGTATTTCAGGAACTGACTCCTCTGCCATTAAGAGTCCCATTACCTCAGCCTGTTCTTTTTCTGAAACACTGCAGGTTCCCACCTGCTCCTACTTTAATAACACCAGGGGTCACTTCTCCAGGGTTTGATAATTAACAGACCAATTCACCTTTATTTTCATTCCAGACCTTCGAAACTTTACAACTTTTCTTCCAACTTTGACTAATGGGCAACAGCGGTGATTAATCTTCCTCTGCAAGTGGGGACTGCTCTGCCAGACCGCAACTATGCTCACAAAGCAGCTCACATCCCAGAGGTCTGAGCCTCTCTCTTGTCAGGTCAGAAACCACAGCACGTCCTTGAAGCTACCCAGATCTGCAAGGTTCAGCTGATAAATTCCCAGTCTCATTGCTCATTTAAGTCTATCCCTCTCTCCCTCTCCCTCTCTCCCTCCCTCTCCCCCTCCCCCTTCCCCTCTCCCTCCCCCTCCCCCTCTCCCTCTCCCTCTCCCTCTCCCTCTCCCTCTCCCTCTCCCTCTCCCTCTCCCTCTCCCTCTCCCTCTCCCTCTCCCTCTCCCTCTCCCTCTCCCTCTCCCTCTCCCTCTCCCTCTCCCTCTCCCTCTCCCTCTCCCTCTCCCTCTCCCTCTCCCTCTCCCTCTCCCTCTCCCTCTCCCTCTCCCTCTCCCTCCCCCTCCCCCTCCCCCTCTCCCTCCCTCTCCATCTCCCCCTCCCCCTCCCCCTCCCCCCCCTCCCCCTTGATCCAAAGAGATAGTCCCTCTGACTGATGTTCCCAGTGCCAGGCACCATTGCCGTGTGGTAGCATGTCTGTGTGTGGGCATGCTTCATTGTGTGGCCCAGCAATGGGTCGTGATGCCCTTCGTAGAGAAGAGAGGGAACATTTATAACAAGAGGACTTCATGAAGGGCCTTCATAACAAGAAGAGTTGAGTATAGGAGCAAAGAGTTCCTTCTGCAGTTGTACAGGGCCCTAGTGAGACCGCACCTGGAGTACTGTGTGCAGTGTTGGTCTCCGAATTTGAGGAACGATATTCTTGCTATTGAGGGTGTGCAGCGTAGGTTTACTAGGTTAATTCCCGGAATGGCGAGACTGTCATATGTTGAAAGAATGGAGCAACTAGGCTTGTATACACTAGAATTTAGATGGATGAGAGGGGATCTTATTGAAACATACATGATTATTAAGGGATTGGACACGCTAGAGGCAGGAAACATGTTCCTGATGTTGGGGGAGTCCAGAACCAGGGGCCACAGTTTAAGAATAAGGGGTAGGCCATTTAGAACGGAGATGAGGAAAAACCTTTTCACCCAAGGAGTGGTGAATCTGTGGAATTCTCTGCCTCAGACGACAGTGGAGGCCAATTCTCTGGATGCTTTCAAGAGAGTTCGATAGAGCTCTTAAAGATAGCGGAGTCAAGGGATACGGGGAGAAGGCAGGAATGGGGTGCTGGTTGTGCGTGATCAGCCACGATCACATTGAATGGCAGTGCCGGCTCGAAGGGCCGAATGGCCTACTATTGTCTGTTGTCTATTTATATGGGATCACTCACCTGTTCCCACAGCTGGATGTACAAAAACACACTGCGTTATTCAAAGATGGCCAATGGAGGTCTTGTCTGAGACACTTATTCCTCAATCAACATCACTAATAACAAATTATCTAGTCGTTGCCAGACTCCGGAATCTTGATGCGTACAAAATGAGCCGCTGTGTTTTCCACATTATAACGAGATATAAATGACTGTAAAGTGCTTTGAGACCAGAGGATGGGGGTGTTGAGAAGGGCATTCACTAAACTCTCTCTCATTAATGGCAGACGGAATGGTCCAGCTGTACAAGGAATTCACTGGGAACTATAAGGAATGTGAAGTGGATTTCATGGGCATATCTCTGCTGTCACAAAAGGGTAACATTTCCAATTTAATCACTTGCAAAACTGGACGAAACCTAAACACTAATATCCACGGGGACACTCTTCCAGGAGAGAAGCAAACATACTTTGTTGTACTCCAAATGATTATTCCTCCAGCACTTTGTGTTTAGTTTAGTTTAGTTTAAAGATACGGCGCTGAAACAGGCCCCTCGATCCACCGAGTCCGCGCCGACCAGCGATCCCCGCGCATTAACACTATCCTACGCACACCAGCGACAATTTACACTTAGACCAAGCTAATTAACCGTCAAACCTGTACGTCTTTGGAGTGTGGGAGGAAACCGAAACCTGAAATGGAACCACAAAATTATTACTAGCAGCATGTATGTAAATATAATTGGCGGTGCTGGCTCAAAAGGGCTGAATGGCCTACTCCTGCACCTATTGTCTATTGACCATAATACTCTGTAAACATTATAATAAACAGCAAAAATAAGTTTGAGTCATAGAGTCATAAATTATGGAAATATGCCCTTCAGCACAACTTGCCCATCCTGGCCAACATGCCCCATCTACACTAGTCCCACTTGCCTGCGTTTGGCCCAGATCCCTCTAAGCCTGTCCTATCCATGTACCTGTCTAATTGCTTCTTAAACGTTGCGATAGTCCCTGCCTCAACTAACCCCTCCGGCAGCATGTTCCATTACACCCACCACCCTTTGTGTGAAAAGGTTAGCCCCTCAGATTCCTATAAAATCTTTCCCCCTTCACCTTAAACCTATGTCCTCTGGTTTTCGATTCCCCTACTCTGGGCAAGAGGCTCTTTGTGCATCTAGCCGATCCATTCTCTGAAGAAAATGTTCTGAGGCACCTTAGTTTTAAAGGACTGCCCTTTCATCTTGTAAGTCTGCCGCCTCATTCAAGACATTCCCATCAGTGGAAATACTTCTACATCCAGCTGTCGTCTTCTCTTAGGATCTTACGTGACAATGAGCTTCCCGATCATTCTTTTAAACTGAAGACCCAACTTGTTTCGCTGCTCATTGTGGGGCAACCCTACGATCCTAAGGCAGACACAAAATGCCGGAGTCACTCAGTGGGTCAGGTAGCATCTCTGGAGGAAAGGAGTAGGTGAAGTTTAGGATGAAGACCCTTCTCCAGACCCTTTGATCCTAAGGATCAGCTTTGTGAAGTCTGAGAGATAGCATTGGTAAGGAAATTTGAGAAGAAAGGAAATACAATGTTGACGCTGATTTAGTGAGACCAGACCCCCACTGTTCCCTGTCCCCCCACCCCCACTCTCTTTCCCCCCAACCCCCACCCCCGCTGTCCCCCTCCCCAGTCCCACTCTCCCTCTCCCCCCACTCTCTCCTCAAATGTCAGTGGGGTATCGGATCGGGCAGAGTCCAAGTCAGGTATTTTGGGTGGGCTGGATTAGTTCTGTTCAGTTTAGATTATCGTCACGTGTGGTGAGGTACAGTGAAAACCTTTTGTTGCGTGCTAACCAGTCAGCGGAAAGACAACGCACGATTACAATCGAGCCGTTTACAGTGTTACAGATACGTAACAAGGGAATAACTTTTAGTGTGAGGTAAAGCCGGTAAAGTCCGATCAAGGATAGTCCGAGGGTCACCAATACAATACAATACAATACAATATACAATACAATACAATATATCTTTATTGTCATTGTACAGGGGTACCACGAGATTGGGAATGCGCCTCCCATACGATGCAATAATTTAATTAGCTAGTCAGTATTACGAGGTAGATAGTGGTTCAGGAGGTAAATAGTGGTTTAGGACTGTTCTCTGGTTGTGGTAGGATGGGTTTAGCTGCCTGGTAGCAGCTGGGAAGAGACTAAAATTGTAAGGTATATCATTTTGAATAGCGAGTCCATGAAAGAGTTCTCTTGTTTTCTGTAACTGTCTGGGAAACTACCACTGCCTGCCTGTCTCACCCTTAGTGCTTCACCTAACACTGTCTGGAATGCATTGTGAAGCTTATTTCTCCGAGAACTCCCCCGGGCTCCCGGGATGCCTGTGGATGCGATCCAAGGAGCCGAGGAATTGTTATATCATCATCATATCATATCATATATATACAGCCGGAAACTGGCCTTTTCGGCCCACCAAGTCCGTGCCGCCCAGCGATCCCCGTACATTAACACTATCCTACACCCACTAGGGACAATTTTTACATTTACCCAGCCAATTAACCTACATACCACTCAGGTCCTCCTGTCTAGGAGTAGCCCGACAGGTCGAGCATCCTACAGCTGGGACAAGCCTCCAGCAACTCTAATCTGTGAATGCCAAGCAATTGGCCTCTGGACAGCAGATTGTCCTTAACATATAACGCAGCTTTTCTCCTTCCACTGTGCCTGCTGTCTGCAACACTAAGCACCTGAACCGGTGCCAAGACCAACACTCAATGCACCTGAGACAGTCAGTCCGGGCTGTGAGCAAGTACATGTGAGCTGGTGAAGTTAATAACATCAGCTTGCTTTCATACATCTTTGAAATAGAAAGTGCCGGAAGGAACTGCAGATGCTGGTTTATTCCGACGATAGACACCAAATGACAATAGACAATAGGTGCAGGAGAAGGCCATTCGGCCCTTCGAGCCAGCACCGCAATTCAATGTGATCATGGCTGATCATTCTCAATCAGTACCCCGTTCCCGCTTTCTCCCCAAACCCCCTGACTCCGCTATCCTTAAGAGCTCTATCTAGCTCTCTCTTGAATGTATTCAGAGAATTGGCCTCCACTGCCCTCTGAGGCAGTGAATTCCACAGATTCACAACTCTCTGACTGAAAAAGTTTTTCCTCATCTCTGTTCTAAATGGCCGACCCTTTATTCTTAAACTGTGGCCCCTGGTTCTGGACTCCCCCAACATTGGGAACATGTTTCCTGCCTCTAACGTGTCCAACCCCTTAATAATCTTATACGTTTCGATAAGATCCCCTCTCATCCTTCTAAATTCCAGTGTATACAAGCCTAGTCGCTCCAGTCTTTCAACATATGACAGTCCCGCCATTCCAGGAATTAACCTAGTAAACCTACGCTGCACGCCCTCAATAGCAAGGTGGAGGAAATGGTGGAGAAACTCAGCGGGTCAGGCAGCATCTCTGGAGAGAAGGAATAGATAGTGTTTCATGTCGTCACCCATCTTCAGACTAAAAGTGATGAGAAAAAAATCATTTTCTTTGATATAAAGGCCAAACACCAATCATCTGAAGAAGATCACCTATGCCTTTTCCCCCAGAGATGCTGCCTGACCTGCTGAGTTACTTCAGCATTTTGAGCTCAAGATAGAAAGCCTTTCAATCAAGAGAATGGAAATGTATTTATCCTGAAGCATCACTGGCCATTGGGTCAAATCGTGCCAATCAGAAATCCACTAGCGATTTTAGACTTTAGAGAAAATCCAAGATTGCTTCATGGTAAATTAAGAATTCATTTATTGGAAGATCAGCAGCCAATGTGCATACAATAAATTCCAACAAACAGAAAATTAGTGTTGGTGAGGTAGATTTTATTTTATTTATTCATTCATGATACCAGCGCTTATCGTCCATCATTAATTGCACCTGAATTATAAGGAGTCAACCACATTGATGTCTATATGTCACCTGGAGGTTAGTCTCACTCAGGATTGCCTTTGTTTTAAAGTGTTTCCAGGTTTCCTAACAACTAGGGCAGCAAGGTGGCGCAGCGGTAGAGTTGTTGCCTTACAGCGCCAGAGACCCGGGTTCGATCCTGACTACGGGTGCTGCCTTTACGGAGTTTGTACGTTCTCCTCATGACCTGCGTGGGTTTTGTCTGGGGTCTCCAGTTTCCTCCCACACTCCAAAGACGTGCAGGTTTGTAGGCTGATTGTCTTGGTAAAATTGTAAATTGTCCCTGGTGTTAGTGTGCGGGGGATCACTGGTTGGCACGGTCGCGGTGGGCCGAAGGGCCTGTTTCCACGCCATATCTCTAAACTGAACTAAACATGAAAGGCATTGACACAGGTTCTCGATTACCCCTTTGCCTCCACATTGCTGCCTGACCTTCGAAGTTCCTCAGGCAATTTGTTTCTTGCTCAAAATCCTAGCATCCGGAGTTTCTTGCATCTACATAAAGCTGAATAGTATCTACAGGCCCTTCAGCCCAACTTGTCCCTGCGATCAAGTTGGCCTTCTGGGCTAGTCTAGTTTGCCTGCATTTGGCCCATATCCACTTCCTATCTATATTTGTCTCATTTGGACACCAGACCACAAGACTTAGGAATAGCTTCTTCTCCTCTGTTAACAAGCTTCTGAACAGTCTTCTGAAGCAAAAGGTACTGCCAGATTCACCTCAACCCATTGTGGACACCATTTGGCCCATATCCCCTTCCTATCCCTATCTATTTCATTTGGACAGATAGGGATAGGAAGGGGATTATGGGCCAAATGGCCAATATCACATTGAGGGGGCTGGCTATTTGGATGGGAGCAGCCAGCTGGCTTGTTTTAATTGGGATGGTAGTTTCTTCGACACTTTGATCATTCTGTGGTTCTGTGTTAACAGACAATTGGTTAACCACAAATACATTGCAGGTTTGCCAAAGGTAGTGGGAACTGTGAAGACATTTGTAAAGGTGCAAGTAGCATCTTGTGTAGCGGCATGGCGATGCAGCGGTACTGTGGCAGCCTCCCAGCGCCAAAGACCTGTGGTCGATCCTGACTACGGCTGCCGTCTGTGTGGAGTTTGTACATTAGTTGAGTTTAGTTTATTGTCACGTGTCACGAGGTACAGGGGAAAGCTTTTGTTGCGTGCTAAGCTGTCAGCAGAAAGACAATACGTGATTACAATCGAGCCATTTACAGTGTACAGATACAGGTTAAAGTGAAGACCGTGAATAACAATTAGTGCAATAGAAAGTCCAGTAATGTCCAAGTGTCTCCAATTAGGTAGATAGTAGCTCATCGAAGGTATTTATTCACAAAACGCTGGAGTAACTCAGCAGGTCAGGCAGCATCTCAGGAGAGAAGGAATGGGTGACGTTTCGGGTCGAGACCCTTCTTCAGACTGACAGAGGGGAGGAGAGGAGAGGAGGGGAGAGGAGGGGAGAGGAGAGGAGGGGTGAGGAGAGGATCCCTTTACATGGCTGTTCCTCCTCTCCTCTCCCCTCCTCCTCTCTTCTCCTCCGCCTCTGTCAAACTGAAGAAGGGTCTCGACCCGAAATGTCACCCATTCCTTCTCTCCCGAGATGCTGCCTGACCTGCTGAGTTACTCCAGCATTTTGTGAATAAATACCTTCGATTTGTACCAGCATCTGCAGTTATTTTCTTATAGATAGTAGCTCAGGACTGCTCTCTAGTGTTGTTAGGATGGTTCAGTTGGCTGATAACAGCTGGGAAGAAACTGTCCCTGAATATGGAGGTGTGCATTTTCACACTTCTGTACCTCCTGCCTGATGGGAGAGGGGAGAGGAGGGAGTGGCCGGGGTGCGACTCGTCCTTGATTGTGCTGCTGGCCTTGCCGAGGCAGCGTGAGGTGTAAATGGAGTCAATGGACAGGAGGTTGGATTGTGTGATGGTCCGGGCTGCGTCCACAATTCTCGGCAATTTCTTGCGGTCTTGGATGGAGCCGTTCCCAAACCGTGTTGTGATGCATCCCGATAAAATGCTTTCTACGGCGCATCTGTGGAAGCGGAGAGAGTTGTTGGGGACAAGCCGAACTTCCTAAGTCTGCTAAGGAGGTGAGTGCGCTTCCTTGGGTGGGCAAGGGCGGTCACGGTGGCGCAGCGGTGAAGAGGGCGTTTGGTATGCTTGCCTTTATAAATCAGAGCATCGAATATAGAAGTTGGGATGTAATGTTAAAATTGTACAGGGCATTGGTGAGGCCGAATCTGGAGTATGGTGTGCAGTTCTGGTCGCCAAATTATAGGAAGGATGTCGACAAAATGGAGAGGGTACAGAGGAGATTTACTAGAATGTTGCCTGGGTTTCAGCACTTAAGCTACAGAGAGAGGTTGAACAGGTTGGGTCTTTATTCTTTGGAGCGTAGAAGGTTGAGGGGGGACTTGATAGAGGTTTTTAAGATTTTAAGAGGGACGGACAGAGTTGACGTGGGTAGGCTTTTCCCCTTGAGAGTGGGGAAGATTCCAACAAGGGGACATAGCTTTAGAATTGAGGGACAAAAGTTTAGGGGTAACATGAGGGGTAACTTCTTTACTCAGAGGGTGGTGGCTGTATGGAATGGGCTTCCGGTGGAAGTGGTGGAGGCAGGCTCGATTTTATTATTTAAGAGTAAATTGGATAGGTATATGGATGGGAGGGGATTAGAGGGTTATGGTCTGAGTGCAGGTAGATGAGACTAGGTCAGAGAGAGTGGTCGGCGTGGACTGGTAGGGCCGAACGGGCCTGTTTCCGTGCTGTAGTTGTTATATGGTTATATGGTTATAGTTGCTGCCTTACAGCGCTTGCAGCATCGGAGACCCGGGTTCGATCCCGACTAAGGGCGCCGTCTGTACGGAGATTCGGAGTTTGTACGCTCTCCCCGTGACCTGCGTGGGTTTTCTCCGAGATCTTCGGTTTCCTCCCACACTCCAAAGACGTACAGGTTTGTCGGTTAATTGGCTTGGTAGATGTAAAAATTGTCCCTGGTGCGTGTAGGATAGTGTTAATGTGTGCGGGGATCGCTGGGCGGTGCAGACGCGGTGGTCCGAAGGGCCTGTTTCCGCGTTGTATCTCTAAACTAAACTAAACTAAGCTAAAAGGACAAGTTGCTGGTGATATTTAGTCCTAGGAATCTCTTCTTCGTTTGCACACTGTATCACTTAACTTAACATAACTTAACTTTACTTGACTTAACCTAACCTAACTTAAGTTAAGTTAAATACTGGGGAAATTGGCGGTTTTTACTGGGAGAATTTGCTGCCATATCTGTGGCTTCTGCCCTTTAAATAAGTCGTTTGCTTTATTTATTTTTTAAAATATTTATCTTTATTGAAGGAAAGATACAATACGGGTGATGTAATGCATTACATTCCCCTCCATTTTGTTTTTTATATACAACAACAAAAATAACCCTCACCCACCCTCCCTGGACACCCCTTTGCAGCCAATGTGTTCACAATACCTCATATCACAAATACAAATGCACAACTTGACAGCAAAACCTCTACATCCTTCGTTTGCTTTATTAACGGAACAGAAAGCGCTGGAAGTGGTGGGCCGATCAGGCAGCACGCCCAGAGAAAGAAACAGTAGTTTAATGCTTCAGGTTGGCGACCTTTCCCTAAAATAGCCTTTGTTTTTAACCAAGTTGCAGATCAATGACATTTCTGGTGTGAGTCATAAACCTCCTCCGTCACCTCCAACTCAATGGTCAACTCAGCTTTGTCAACGAATACTCTTCTTTCTTTCATCTCTTTGGTCATTCTCAGGTCTTCAATAATGTCCCCAGTGCTGAAGGGGTCCATTGGAATGATTTATTTTTTTCTCTCTGCAAAGCCTTTTCATGAACCTGGTGCCACAAGGTCACCAGCTCAATCCTGACCAAATTAGTAGGAAAGAACTGCAGATGCTGGTTTAAATCGAAGGTAGACACAAAACGCTGGAGTAACTCAGCGGGTCAAGCTGCATCTCTCTGGAGAGATGCTGCCTGACCCGCTGGGTCACTCCAGCGTTATGTGTCGACCTGACAAAATTAGTGTTGGGTTTTAATTTAATGCAGAGACTTTAAAACAATACGATGAACAAAACAGCTCCACGCTGGGTCACAAAGGCAACAGGGTTGGACAGTGTGTTTGAGAACAGGGGACCCATTGAATGGCTTTCCAGAGAGCTCCCTCTGGGAGTCACAAGGGGTTTGAAGGGAGAGACAAAGTGTAATTTGTCCGTGAGAAGGAGGAAAGACCAGCCGAGAAATTAGATCAAATCAATAGGGTGGCACGGTGGCGCAGCGGTAGAGTTGCTGCCTTACAGCGCCAGAGACACGGGTTCGAACCTGACCATGGGTGCTGTACGGGGTGATCGCTGGTCGGCACGGACTCAGTGGACCTGGGTTCAATTCCGACTACCCGTGCCTGTCTGTACGGAGTTTGTATATTCTCCCAGTGACCTGTGTGGGTTTTCTCCGAGATCTTCCGTTTCTTCTAAAGACATACAGGTTTGTAGGTGAATTGGCATGATATCAATGTAAAATTGTCCCTGGTGCGTGTCGGGTGGTGTTAATGAGCGGAGATCGCTAGTTGGGACTCGGTGGGCCGAAGGGCCAGTTTCCGCACTGTATTTATAAACTAAACTAATCTAAATTCTGCACCCTTTGTCCTACCGTACTTGAGTTTGAACTGATTGTATCCATGTATCTGAGCTAGACACAAAAAGCTGGAGTAACTCAGCGGGACAGGCAGCATTTCTGGAGAGAAGGAATGGGTGACATTCTGGGTCGAGACCCTTCTTCAGATCAGTATCTGATCTGTTTGGATAGCATGCAAAACAACGTTTTTCACTGTACTTTGGTACATGTGACAATAATAAAACTAAACCTTAAGGTAATAGGTGACTTGATAGAGGTTTTTAAAATTTTAAGAGGGACGGACAGAGTTGACGTGGGTAGGCTTTTCCCTTTGAGAGTGGGGAAGATTCCAACAAGGGGACATAGCTTCAGAATTGAGGGACAAAAGTTTAGGGGTAACATGAGGGGTAACTTCTTTACTCAGAGGGTGGTGGCTGTGTGGAATGGGCTTCCGGTGGAAGTGGTGGAGGCAGGCTCGATTTTATTATTTAAGAGTAAGTTGGATAGGTATATGGATAAGAGGGGATTGGAGGGTTATGGTCTGAGAGCAGGTAGATGAGACTAGGTCAGAGAGAGTGGTCGGCGTGGACTGGTAGGGCCGAACGGGCCTGTTTCCGTGCTGTAGTTGTTATATGGTTATATGGTTATATGGTTATATGGTTATATGGTTATATGGTAATCTTAAACTAAACCTCAAGGTTGGTGGGCGAGCATTGATTTTCGTTGGGATTTCTTTTGGAAGAGTAGTGTTCTTTTCTGCGTTCATTCACTGGCCAGAGGGTGTCTTGAGTTGGTTATCTACTGCACACAGCGATGCAGAGGTTGTGACAAGATCCTCCTGAGATTGGTGCAAGACGGGCATCTGCTGCCACCTGCTGATCACGCATGGGAATTGCGCTGATGCCTGCCAAAGGTGAAAAGGGTAAGGAATTAGAAGTTAGCGTAAAAGCAATGGCTTTTTATTTGGTCCCAGAAGAGTTTGTTGCTCATCTTTGCCTGAGAAATTGCCACTATTCCTCCTTCAGCACTGCCTTCAGGCCAACACAAGATGCGGGTGTGGCTCAGCGGGTCAGACAGCTCGTCTGGAGAGGAGGAATAGATAGTATAAGAAAATAACTGCAGATGCTGGTACAAATCGAAGGTATTTATTCACAAAATGCTGGAGTAACTCAGCAGGTCAGGCAGCATCTCGGGAGAGAAGGAATGGGTGACGTTTCGGGTCGAGACCCTTCTTCAGTAAAGAAGTTACCCCTCATGTTACCCCTAAACTTTTGTCCCTCAATTCTAAAGCTATGTCCCCTTGTTGGAATCTTCCCCACTCTCAAGGGGAAAAGCCTACCCACGTCAACTCTGTCCGTCCCTCTTAAAATCTTAAAAACCTCTATCAAGTCCCCCCTCAACCTTCTACGCTCCAAAGAATAAAGACCCAACCTGTTCAACCTCTCTCTGAAGCTTAAGTGCTGAAACCCAGGCAACATTCTAGTAAATCTCCTCTGTACCCTCTCCATTTTGTCGACATCCTTCCTATAATTTGGCGACCAGAACTGCACACCATACTCCAGATTCGGCCTCACCAATGCCCTGTACAATTTTAACATTACATCCCAACTTCTATATTCGATGCTCTGATTTATAAAGGCAAGCATACCAAACGCCTTCTTCACCGCTGCGCCACCGTGACCGCCCTTGCCCACCCAAGGAAGCGCACTCACCTCCTTAGCAGACTTAGGAAGTTCGGCTTGTCCCCAGATGCGCCGTAGAAAGCATTTTATCGGGATGCATCACAACACGGTTTGGGAACGGCTCCATCCAAGACCGCAAGAAATTGCCGAGAATTGTGGACGCAGCCCGGACCATCACACAATCCAACCTCCTGTCCATTGACTCCATTTACACCTCACGCTGCCTCGGCAAGGCCAGTAGCACAATCAAGGACGAGTCGCACCCCGGCCACTCCCTCCTCTCCCCTCTCCCATCTGGCAGGAGGTACAGAAGTGTGAAAATGCACACCTCCATATTCAGGGACAGTTTCTTCCCAGCTGTTATCAGCCAACTGAACCATCCTAACAACACTAGAGAGCAGTCCTGAGCTACTATCTATAAGAAAATAACTGCAGATGCTGGTACAAATCGAAGGTATTTATTCACAAAATGCTGGAGTAACTCAGCAGGTCAGGCAGCATCTCGGGAGAGAAGGAATGGGTGACATTTCGGGTCGAGACCCTTCTTCAGTTTGACAGAGGGGAGGAGAAGAGAGGAGGAGGGGAGAGGAGAGGAGGAACAGCCATGTAAAGGGATCCTCTCCTCACCCCTCCTCTCCTCTCCCCTCCTCTCCCCTCCTCTCCTCTCCTCCCCTCTGTCAGTCTGAAGAAGGGTCTCGACCCGAAACGTCACCCATTCCTTCTCTCCTGAGATGCTGCCTGACCTGCTGAGTTACTCCAGCATTTTGTGAATAAATACCTTCGATGAGCTACTATCTACCTAATTGGAGACACTTGGACATTACTGGACTTTCTATTGCACTAATTGTTATTCATGGTCTTCACTTTAACCTGTATCTGTACACTGTAAATGGCTCGATTGTAATCACGTATTGTCTTTCTGCTGACAGCTTAGCACGCAACAAAAGCTTTCCCCTGTACCTCGTGACACGTGACAATAAACTAAACTCAACTAATGTACAAACTCCACACAGACGGCAGCCGTAGTCAGGATCGACCACAGGTCTCTGGCGCTGGGAGGCTGCCACAGTATTGCTGCATCGCCATGCCGCTACACAAGATGCTACTTGCACCTTTACAAATGTCTTCACAGTTCCCACTACCTTTGGCAAACCTGCAATGTATTTGTGGTTAACCAATTGTCTGTTAACACAGAACCACAGAATGATCAAAGTGTCGAAGAAACTACCATCCCAATTAAAACAAGCCAGCTGGCTGCTCCCATCCAAATAGCCAGCCCCCTCAATGTGATATTGGCCATTTGGCCCATAATCCCCTTCCTATCCCTATCTGTCCAAATGAAATAGATAGGGATAGGAAGGGGATATGGGCCAAATGGTGTCCACAATGGGTTGAGGTGAATCTGGCAGTACCTTTTGCTTCAGAAGACTGTTCAGAAGCTTCTTCTGCCCTTTAAATAAGTCGTTTGCTTTATTTATTTTTTTAAATATTTATCTTTATTGAAGGAATAGATGACGCTTCGGGTCAGAACCCCTTGTTCACACTTCTTCAGATTGAAGACATTTGGATTGATATATGGATAGGTATGCTTTACAGGGATATGCAGGCAAATGGGACCAGCCCAAAATGCCAACTTGGTCAGCATGTGCGAAAAGGGCCAAAGGGCCAGTTTCCCTGCTGGGCAACACTATGACTTCTTCTCCAAGTTGTCCGCATGGTAGCCCTAGCCTCACCCCATCAAAGGCATTCGTTTTGCACCATCCACCATTCTCACTCCAAAACTTCTCGGTAATGTAAACATCACCAGTTTTCTCTCTTTCTCTGTCCTGACTCAGGGTCTCCAACCTGAAGCAGCAACTGCATTTCACTCGGCTGCTGCCTGACCTGTTGAGTATTTACAGTATTATCTGCTTTTATTACTGAAACAAAACATCCAGTTTGTTTTCACATTGCTCTCAGTGGGAGGAACTTAAATAAAACTTGGAGGTTGACACAAAATGCCGGAGTGACTCAGTGGGTCTTGCAGCATCTCGGGAGAGACGGAGTGGGTGGGCGTTTCGGGTCGAGACCCTTCTTCAGATCAAGCAGTGTTCCCAGGTTAACAACACAACGTGGAGGGAGACCCGAAACGTCACCCATTCCTTCTCTCCCGAGATGCTGCCTCTAAAGCTTGGTTGCTATGCAGCCTGCACGGCAACATAATGGCTGAACAGTGGCTTCGAACCACTTTGTGCAGTGCAGATATCATTTTGTTTATGCTGCTATAACTATGTTGCCAAAACAATGCGATAGAACGCCCTGCTGCCTTGCCTCCCACTTTTCAAAGGCAGGGAAGTAATTCTGCCATCACACCAAAGCCTACAGGCGATTAAAGACCATTCAATGTGAGATCATTCAATGTGAGACCGCAAAGACCATTCAATGTGAGACCGCAAAGACCATTCAATGTGAAACCGCAAAGACCATTCAATGTGAAACCGCAAAGACCATTCAATCTGAGACCATTCGATGTGAGACCACAAATATCATTCAATGTGAGACCGCAAAGACCATTCAATGTGAGATCATTCAATGTGAGACCACAAAGGTCATTCAATGTGAGACCACAAAGATCATTCAATGTGAGACCACAAAGACCATTCAATGTGAGATCGCAAAGACCATTCAATGTGAGACCGCAAAGACCATTCAATGTGAAACCGCAAAGACCATTCAATCTGAGACCATTCGATGTGAGACCGCAAAGACCATTCGATGTGAGATCACAAAGACCATTCGATGTGAGATCACAAAGACCATTCAATGTGAGACCGCAAAGTCCATTCAATGTGAGAGCCGCTGTCAGGAACAGCAGGCACAAACCGATGAACGTGATCCAAGATGGCGCCCAAGCCAGGCGGCACTTGGTGTGCTGGTCCCAGAAGTGGATCTGCAATCACACGTTACAATCGCTCCACTCTTTTAAACCTCTATTCCGACAGCAACATTTCTTGCTTTAACTGTACTCTTACTTTATCTTGCACTGCACGTTATTCACGTCAATTCCTTTACCACGTATCTGTGCGCTGTGGATCGCTCGATTGTAATCACGTACTGCCTTTCTACTGACTGGTTTGCACGCAATAAAAGCTTTTCACTGTACCTCAATACATGTGACAATAAGCTAACATAAACTAAACTACTGATTCAGAGTCAGTGTCATCGAGTGTTACCGCATAGAAATAGACCCTTCGGTCCAACTTGCCCATGCCAACCAACATGCCCCATCTACACTAGTCCCACCTGCCTGCATTTGGCCCATATCCCTCTAAACCTTTCCTCTCCATGTACTTGTCCAAATGTTTTTTATATGTTGTTATTAACCTATATAAACGACCTCCTCTGGCGGGGAAGGTGAACATCATCAAAGCCGTTCTGGGGCTAGTGGTGGCTTATGCCAAAGATGAGACCTTCTCAGTGCATCTCGTGCATGTGCAGACTATTATTGCAAACAGCAACTCTCCCAGGAACCTCATCAAAGCACGAACACAGGCCCATAGATCTGGAAATCTCCCCAAGGCAATTATACATATCACTTCTGGAGACTCACTCCAGATATCAGTGAACTCTCAGGTATTTACTGACAACATCTATGTACATATGTGGGCCGTACGAACCTTGCACACCTCAGGAAGCTGTGGGGAGGTTTTGCAAATATCAAACAAACACTCGAGATCCTTGTGTTAATATCAACGCTCTCGCAACAACCTCCTGCAAATAATAAAACCCTCTTAGAGTCTCTTTTAAAATATCGAGATGCTCCTTGAGACCTCCTGCAAATATTATGCCGCTCGTAGAGATCGTAAATGTTTGGTACCCTTCACACTAAGTGAAAGGCCTGGATAGAGTGTATGTGGAGAGGATGTTTCCACAGGTTGGAGAGTCAAGGACCAGAGGCCACAGCCTCAGAATAAAAGGACGTACGTTTAAAAAGGAGATGAGGAGGGATTCCTTTGGTCAGAGGGTGGTGAATCTGTGGAACTCATTACCACAGACGGCTGTGGAGGCCAAGTCAATAGACAATAGACAATAGACAATAGACAATAGACAATAGGTGCAGGAGGAGGCCATTGGGCCCTTCGAGCCAGCACCGCCATTCAATGTGATCATGGCTGATCATTCTCAATCAGTACCCCGTTCCTGCCTTCTCCCCATACCCCCTGACTCTGCTATCCTTAAGAGCTCTATCTAGCTCTCTCTTGAATGCATTCAGAGAATTGGCCTCCACTCCCTTCTGGGGCAGAGAATTCCACAGATTCACAACTCTCTGACTGAAAAATGTTTTTCCCCATCTCAGTTCTAAATGGCCTACCCCTTATTCTTAAACTGTGGCCCCTGGTTCTGGACTCCCCCCAACATTGGGAACATGTTTCCTGCCTCTAACATGTCCAACCCCTTAATAATCTTATACGTTTCAATAAGATCTCCTCTCATCCTTCTAAATTCCAGTGTATACAAGCCTAGTCACTCCAGTCTTTCAAAATATAATAGTCCCGCCATTCCGGGAATTAACCTAGTAAACCTACGCTGCACACCCTCAATAGCAAAGTCAATGGATATTTTTAAATCAGAGATTGACAGGTTTTGATTATTACGGGTGTCAGGGGTTATGGGGAGGAGGCAGGAGAATGGGATTGAAAGGGAAAGATAGATCAGCCATGATTGAATGGCGGAGTAGAATTGATGGGCCGAATGGCCTTTATTCTGATCCTAGAACTTATGTACTTCCACCTACCTCCTGGAAATAATAAAACGCACGTTTGGATACCCTTCTTAAATACTAATAATTACGACTAAACAATTATACACATGGTCACAGAAATCTTCCGACATCAACTCTCCTGATGTTCATGAACAAATTCACGCTCTTAGTCACGATCACAAAAATTGGAACATTCCGGAGGGAATATTAATCTTGGCAAATATTAACACATCTTCAGGATCTAATTGCAAATCTCTTTTTTATGCAAGAAACCCTCTTGTTCTCCCACATATGCAGTTCAGAAATCTGAGACCCATGTTCATATTAACATTATCCTGGAAAATCCTTGCTGATTTTAGTTTAGTTTAGAGATACAGCGCGGAAACAGGCCCTTCGGCCCACCGGGTCCGCGCCAACCAGCGATCCCCGCACATTAATACTATCCTACACACACTGGGGACAATTTTTACATTTGCCCAGCCAATTAACCTACAAACCTGTACGTCTTTGGAGTGTGGGAGGAAACCGAAGATCTCGGAGAAATCCCAGGCAGGTCACAGGGAGAACGTACAAACTCCGTACAGACGGCGCCCGTAGTCGGGATCGAACCCGGGTCTCCGGCGCTGCATTCGCTGTAAGGCAGCAACTCTGTGCCATCCTTTTAACATAAATGTTAAACACTAATGGAGAAATGCTACAGTGATTAATAGACTCCCAGGAACTTTCTTCAAATATTAACACATTCACAGAGACCTCATGTAAAGATGGACATATTCATGGACACCTGCTGTGAACTCAACGTGTACTCCGAAACTTTTCAAATATGAATGTGCTCCTTGGATATTACTCCTCTAACAACAAATATTTTAAAGCTCCTGTGGTTTTCAAGGAATCCCAATCCTAATTTAGAATTTAGAATTTAGAAGGATGAGAGGGTCTTATCGAAACATATAAGATTATTAAGGGGTTGGACACATTAGAGGCAGGAAACATGTTCCCAATGTTGGGGGAGTCCAGAACCAAGGGCCACAGTTTAAGAATAAGGGGTAGGCCATATAGAATGGAGATGAGGAAAAACGTTTTCAGTCAGAGAGTTGTGAATCTGTGGAATTCTCTGCCTCAGAAGGCAGTGGAGGCCAGTTCTCTGATTGCATTGAAGAGAGAGCTAGATAGAGCTCCTAAGGATAGCGGAGTCAGGGGGTATGGGGAGAAGGCAGGAACGGGGTACTGATTGAGAATGATCAGCCATGATCACATTGAATGGTGGTGCTGGCTCGAAGGGCCGAATGGCCTCCTCCTGCACCTATTGTCTATTGTCTACTGTCTACTGTCTATTGTCTACTGTCTATTGTCTATTGTCTACTGTCTATAAGGACACAAGTGCTATTTCATGCCCATGATAATATTGACCTACCAGGGAGACTCCTGGAAATATTCAATACCAAATATGGTATCAGTCTTTAGACTAGACATTCGAGATACAGCGTGGAAACAGGCCCTTCGGCCCACCGAGTTCCTGCCGACCAGCTCCGGTTTCCTCCCACACTCCAAAGACGTACAGGTTTGTAGATTTATTTGGTTTGGTGTAAATGTATTAATGTAAAATTGTCCCTTGTGTGTGTAGGGTAGTGTTAGTGTGCAGGGATCGCTGGTCGGTGCGGACTCTGTGGGCCAAAAGGGGCCTGATTCCGCGCTGTCTCTCTAAACTAAACCAAATTAGCAGAATGTTTTTGGGAGTCTATCATCATTTGAAAGATACATTGACATATAGGGTGGCACAGTGACGCAGCAATAGACTTGCTGCCTTACAGCACCAGAGGCCCGGGTTTGACTACGGGTGCTGTCTGTAAGGAGTTTGCACGTTCTTCCTGACCGTGTGGGTTTTCTCCGGGTACTTCGGTTTCCTCCCACACTCCAAAGGCGTACAGGCTTGTAGGTTAACTGGCTTCTGTAAATTGTAACTTGTCCTTTGTGTGTAGGATAGTGTTAGTGTACAGGTGACTGCAGGTCTGTGAGCTGCAGCGCCTGTTTCCTCACCTGTGGAATTCTCTGCCTCAGAGGGCAGTGGAGGCCAATTCTCTGAATGCATTCAAGAGAGAGCTCGATAGAGCTCTTAAGGATAGCGGAGTCAGGGGGTACGGGGAGAAGGCAGGAACGGGGTACTGATTGAGAATGATTAGCCATGATCACAGTGAATGGCGGTGCTGGCTCGAAGGGCCGAATGGCCTACTCCTGCACCCATTGTCTATTGTCTATTGTATCTCTATCGTCTAAAGTCTAATATACTTTGGGTTTTGCACATTTCATGGTCTAGTTTACTTTAAGTAGCTGATACTTAAAGTTATTTTTGTTACTATTGCATTTAATCATCTGTAACACTGCAGCAAGTAAGAATTAAATTGTTCCAGTTTTTTATCCAATGGATATGACAAATAAACTCTTGTGTATTTTTGTGTCTATGTAAGAAACTGCAGATGCTAGTTTAAACCGTAGGCACAAAAAGCTGAAGTAACTCAGCTAGTCAGACAGCATCTCTGGAGAGAAGGAATAGGTACCATTTTACGGGTCGACACCCTTCTTCAAACCCTAACCAGACTGATTAAGATCATGATGTGCAAGAGGTGGTAATAGGATGAGTACAGAGAATTTGGAAGGATATCGGGTCGGAGGACGTAACAAAGAAAGAACAGTATCAGGCCAAAAGTTGGAAATAAAGGTTAATGATTGTAAAAGTGCTGGAGCAACTCAGCGGATCAGGCAGCATCTCAGGAGAAAATAGGATTGGTGACATTTCGGGTCGGGTCCCTTCTTCAGACTTAAAGCGTAGGAGAGAGAACTGGAGGTAAGAAACAAGGCCAGAATCTCACATTACTGTGGGAGCACCAAACATCGTGGAGCTTGCGGTCTCTGGTTAGAGACTGACTTCGGGAGCTCCAAGTCACGGGGGGCTTTGATCGCCTCGTTGCAGGTGCTTTGATCGCCTCAATGGACTCCCCCGACCGCGGGAGAAAAATGAGGGAAGAAGATTAGACTTTATTGTCTTCCATCATAGTGAGGAATGTGGGGAATCCGCTGTGGTGGATGTTTATGTTAACTTTTATGTAGTTGTGTGTCTTGTAGCTTTTTTTAGTATGGCCGTATGGTAATACGAATGTACCTTAATTGGTACACGTGGCAATAAAAGACCTTTGAAACGGGCGGCACGGTTGCGCAGCGGTAGAGTTGCTGCCTTACAGCGAATGCAGCGCCGGAGACTCAGGTTCGATCCTGACTACGGGCGCCGTCTGTACGGAGTTTGTACGTTCTCCCCGTGACCTGCGTGGGTTTTCTCCGAGATCTTCGGTTTCCTCCCACACTCCAAAGACGTACAGGTATGTAGGTTAATTGACTGGGTAAATGTAAAAATTGTCCCTAGTGTGTGTAGGATAGTGTTAATGTGCGGGGATCGCTGGGCGGCGCGGACTCGGTGGGCCGAAGGGCCTGTTTCCTCGCTGTATCTCTAAATCTAAAAATCTAAATCTAAAAAAGAAACCTTTGAAAACACACCAAGCAGCATCGAATATCATCTTTTTATATATAAAAGCAAACCACATTATTATAGTAATCTAAAACTTTCAGATGTTATTTTAAGAGAGCACACATATCAAAGCAACGTAAAATCATTCCTTTAGGTCTAATCATTCACATTCACTTTATAACACTATAAATAAGCCATCAGTCCTCCCAGAACTAAATAGGTTTGCGGTCCCATATTGACAAGGTCATTCATTGACTTGTTCACTAGTTTTTGGTGGTGTAGTAGGTTCCAAGATGCAGGAAGCTGCCAGCAAGCCTCACTGACTCTGAACAGAGATTATTACGTATAGAAGGTGTGACGGTTACGCTGACTCAAGAAGCTCTTCTCTTCATTTCTCTTCGGAACCATATTCTTCACCAGATGTTTTAGTTGGAAGACTGAAAGCTTACGTTGAGGCATTTACTGAAGAAGTCTCAAGTCCTGTCTGTACGTTATTGGATCAATGCATTTCCCATTATATTTCTGTGAGACATCCTTTGCTCTGGTACCGTGTTACATTATGTGTGTCATCGTGTGTTAAGGGTGTCGGGGGTTATGGGGAAGAAGAGATAATGACCAAAGATGGACACGAAAAGCTGGAGTAACTCAACGGCATCTCTGGAGAAAAGGAAATATCGTCGTTTCAGGTCGAGACCCTGACAATTGGAGCCATATGGTCACATAAATTCAGTAGGGAAATCAAGCCAAACACATTAACTCATGGTTAGTAAAATAAACACCGTGACATGGAATAGTCGGTAGGATCTGTGCATTGAAACACATAGAATGTGGAACAGCACAGCACAGCACAAAAACAGGCCCTTTGGCCCACAATGTCCCTGCTGAGCACAAAGCCAAGTTAAACTAATCTCCTCCGCCCGCCCACGATCCCACACCTCCATTCCTGTTTCGTTTTAGTCTAGTTTAATTTAGAGATACAGCGCGGAAACAGGCCCTTCGGCCCACCGAGCCCGCGCCGACCAGCGATCCCCGCACATTAACACTATCCTGCACACACTAGGGACAATTTCACATTCATACCAAGCCAACTAACCTGCAAACCAGCATATCTTTGGAGTGTGGGAGGAAACCAAAGTTCTCAGAGAAAACCCACGCAGGTCACGGGGAGAACGTACAAACTCCATTCAGACAGCACCCGTAGTCAGGATTGAACCCGGGTCCCTGGTGCTGTGAGGAAGCAACTCTACCCCTGCGCCACCGTGCCACCCTTCCTACACACCCATGTGCTTTTTTAAGTGCCTCTTAAATGTCATTATCTTGTCTATCTTCACTACCACTGGCACCGTGTTCCGGGCTCCCACCGTTCTGTAAAACAACATGCCCACACATCTTCTTTCAGCTTTAATCTAGATAAATAGATGAACGAACTACGATATTTTGAGATGGGGAAACCTATTAACGTGCCGTGTGCCCACACGAACACAAGAATCCATGAAATAGAGTCAGAATTAGCCCTTTGGGCAGCAGTAGTATTATTTAAAAAAAACCATGGTTGTTCTTTAATCTTGGCACCTCTTCATAGCATTAATCCCACATTCCTATCTTCCCTTAACATCCAAACATCCCACAGTTAACCATGTCCCCCTTCTATTCAGGTTCACCTTTTTTTCCTGGGGGAAGCTATCCCAAGACTGACATTCAGATTGGTGTTGAGTGGTACCTTCACCTGAGAGTGGTACCATCACCTGAGAGTGGTGCCTTCACCTGAGTGGTACCATCACCTGAGAGTGGTACCTTCATCTGTGAGTGGTACTATCACCTGTGAGTGGTACTATCACCTGTGAGTGGTGCCTTCACCTGAGTGGTACCATCACCTGTGAGTGGTACCATCACCTGAGAGTGGCACCTTCACCTGTGTGAGTGGTACTATCACTTGTGAGTGGTACCTTTACATGTGAGTGGTACCTTCACCTGCGAGTGGTACCATCACCTGTGAGTGGTACTATCACCTGTGAGTGGTACCTTCACCTGTGTGAGTGGTACTATCACTTGTGAGTGGTACCTTTACATGTGAGTGGTACCTTCACCTGTGAGTGGTACCATCACCTAAGAGTGGTACTATCACCTGTGAGTGGTACCTTCACCTGTGAGTGTTACTATTACCTGAGAGTGGTACCATCACCTGAGAGTGGTACCATCACCTGTGAGTGGTCCCATCACCTGAGAGTGGTACCATCACCTGTGAGTGGTACCTTCACCTGTGAGTGGTACTATTACCTGGGAATGGTACTATCACCTAAGAGTAGTACCATCACCTGAGAGTGGTATCTTCACCTGTGAGTGGTACCATCACCTGTGAGTGGTACCTTCACCTGTGTGAGTGGTACCATCACCTGTGAGTGGTACTATCACCTGTGAGTGGTATCTTCACCTGTGAGTGGTATCTTCACCTGTGAGTGGTACTATCACCTGTGAGTGGTACTATCACCTGTGAGTGGTACCATCACCTGTGCCTCTTGTGTGAACTTCGGCACCCACCTCTGGTCTTGGCATCCATCTTAAACACCGGTGCCAAGAACTGGACATGACACTCCAATTGAGGGTTACCTGCTGTGTTATAAACACTTTGTGCAATACCCTTACCTTTCTGTCCTTTTACCAAGAAAATGCAATACAAAGGGCAAGATTGCTGTCGTTCCCTTTGCAGTTTTAGGCTTACATCTATTTTAAGTGCGACCTGGGATATGGTAGCATATGCCCGGGAGAGAAGGAACAGGTTTTCAAAAGGAACTATGCCATTAAAAACGATGGAGGAGTGGCGAAGATCCTTTTATTTACAGGGACGCAGGGGACAGGAGGTGGAAGCAAAAAAAAATACCAGGTCATTTGAGGAGGCCTTGTTGAATTCCCTCTTCTTTAGTCCATTAGCTGCCTGGAAGCCAGCCAGACGACCAACAGGCGGGGATAGTGAGAAGCAGATGTTGTAGGCAGTTGGACAACAGTCAGGGATTGGTGAGGGGATAGTAGGACAGCCGAGCTCGGCTGGGGAATTGTATGAATGATCACGATCAAGAAGTAATTCATCTGTTCCTGATCCACAGATAGTTAATTACCTGCTGCCTCCAGGTGCCTCCAGCTGCAGGAGGACAAAAGTTGCCAGAGTAACTCAGCGGGTCAGGCAGCATCTCTGGAGAACATGGACAGGTGATGTATCTGGTCAAGGGCCCTTCAGTGACCCGAAACATCACCTGTCCATGTTCTCCAGAGATGCCGCCTGACCTGCTGAGTAGCTCCTGCACTTTGTGTCTTATTTACGTGTAAACCAACATCTGCAGTTTCTTGTTCCGACTGCCTTCAGCTTCTGGTTTTCCCAAACTGTGGAAAACCCATGCGGGATGGATCGATTTCAAAATAGCAAGGTGAAGATTACAATGACCAGCATGTCTCTTCACATCATGAGGCCATCCTCAAAAACCGCTGCAGATAAACTGATGTGCTGAGTGAGTTGACTTGAGGTTGTGTTTTGTGAATTGGACAATTTATCCCCGAGCCTCTCTCGTCCGTTCTCTGCCTGTTGTGGGTATTGTGCTGTCCCTATTAAAAGTTTTGATTATCGCGCATTTCACTGCTGGCCTTTCCTGACAAAAAAGCCACCATTCTTGACGCGGCAACCAAACTGAACAGCGGCTTTCAACAGTGCTTCAAGCAGTAGACAAGTCATTGGTCACAGCAGTTGCATTCGCTGCTTCCTCCTCCCAAAGGTTCACGGAGACCCCTCTTCTCCACTAGTCGATCTTCATCCGATGGTTTTGGATGCTGTCCATTGGCCCGTGTCCATTCCGGTGGTGCCCATTGCAATGATGTGCCATCTCCGTTGGTTTCACCACTTGAAGCCTGCGTTGTGCCTTTGATGCGTCCTTTGGCTTCTTTGGCAACACCAAGATGAGGGCAATGGCAATAATATGCAAACTGAAGTGCCAGGACCTGAGTAGAGAAAATAGGAATTAATTCCCTATGATGAGCGTTAGTCGGCACTGGGCCTGGACTCGCTGGAGTTTAGAAGAATGAGGGGGGACCTCATTGAAACGTACAGAATAGTGAAAGGCTTGGATGGAGTGGATGTGGAGAGGATGTTTCCACTAGTGGGAGAGTCTAGGACCAGAGGTCACAGCCTCAGAATTAAAGGACTTTCTTTTAGGAAGGAGATGAGGAAAAATGTCTTTAGTCAGAGGTGGTGAATCTGTGTAATTCCTTGCCACAGAAGGCTGTGGAGGCCAAGTCAGTGGATGTGTTTAAGGCAGAGATAGATAGATTCTTGATTAGTACAGGTGTCAGGGGTTATGGGGAGAAGGCAGGAGAATGGGGTGTGGAGGGAGAGATAGATCAGCCATGATTGAATGGCGGAGTAGACTTGATGGGCCGAATGGCCTAATCTATTCCTTTTGACCTTATGATAATTTACAGAACCAGACGATGGTACGACATCAAGGAAGTTATTCCGTGAACTGACTTGTGTCTCCTCCCCCCACTCTCATTCTTCAGTTTCTTGCAAACATTTCTTCTCTAAATATTTACCCATCTTTGTAGAATCGATTTCCGTTGCCCTGTTAGATCATAACAACATTCCATGTCTCGCATCTAGGCTTTTGCCAGAGCTCTTAAAAGAATAAGTAAATGTGAGACTAATGCTGCTTTAATAAAGACATTTGTTGCTGTCCTTTATGTAGACCGACTGGTTAACAAATAGATTGGCGCTGGTCAGACCACATTTGGAGTATTGCGAGCAGTTTTGGGACCCATATACAAGGACGTGCTGGCAGCGTTGGAGAGGGCCCAGAGGAGGTTTACGAGAATGATCCCAGGAATGAGTGGGTTAACATACGATGAGCATTTTGGCGGTGCTGGGCCTGCACTCACTGGAGTTTAGAAGGATGAGGGGGGGGGACCTTATTGAAACTTACCGAATAGTGAAAGGCCTGGATGGAGTGGATGTGGAGACGATGTTTCCGCTAGTGGGAGAGTCTAGGACCATAGCCTCAGAATAGAGGCAGGAAACATGTTCCCAATGTTGGTGGAGTCCAGAACCAGGGGCCACAGTTTAAGAATAAGGGGTAGGCCATTTAGAACAGAGATGAGGAAAAACCTTTTCAGTCAGAGAGTTGTGAATCTGTGGAATTCTCTGCCTCAGAGGGCAGTGGAGGCCAATTCTCTGAATACATTCAAGAGAGAGCTAGATCGAGCTCTTAAGGATAGCGGAGTCAGGGGGTATGGGGAAAAAGCAGGAACGGGGTACTGATTGAGAATGATCAGCTATGATCACATTGAATGGCGGTGCTGGCTCGAAGGGCCGAATGGCCTACTCCTGCACCTATTGTCTATTGTCTATTGTCTATAATAAGAGGACATATCTTTCGAAAGGAGATGAGGAGGAATTTCAACGGGTGTTGAGTCAAAGGGTGGGATTCATTGCCACAGAACTTCAACCACTGCCTTCAACCACTGAAGGTCACCTCACCTACTGTCTCCTTTCTCTGTTCATTTATTTATTTACTTATTTATCTATTTATTAATTTCCCTATGTTCTCAAAATCTCTGTAAAGCGTCTTTGAGTATATGAAAAGCGCTATATAAATAAAATGTATTATTATTATTATTAGAAGAGTGAGGAGATCAAGTCAATGGTTTTTTGTGAGGCGGGGATTGATAGATTCTTGATTAGTATGGGTGTCAGGGGTTATGGAGAAAATGGGGTTGAGAGGGACGGATAGATCAGCCATGACTGAATGGCAGAGTAGACTCGATGGGCCGAATGGCCTAATTCTGCTTCTAGAACTTATGAACCTGTGGACAGGGTCTCAATTGTCAGTATTGAACTCAGGTTTCTCGAACAGCAAAATGAGGAGGTTAAAATCGCGAGTTGCTACAAATAGCTGATGAGTCTGATGCACCTCCTTACCTGTAAAATGTGAGTGAGGAATCCATATAGAGAAGGAGGAAAGGTGCCATGGTGTAGCTCACCACAACCTGTGTCGTTGCCCACGTCGCCAGGTCATAAAACGCTTTGCGTGCTGGCGAAACTAAGAAGTATGGCCTGAAATTGCTTCTGACCTGCATAAAACCACACCGGGCCGCGGAAACATTATACTTCAGTGGTGAGCAAATGCAAGCTAAAATGCAGACCAGCTGCGAATGAACCGAGTGACAGAGTGACCATAGAAACATAGAAAATAGGTGCAGGAGTAGGCCATTCGGCCCTTCCAGCCTGCACCGCCATTCAATATGATCAGCCTGCCTTCTCTCCATACCCCCTGATCCCTTTAGCCACAAGGGCCACATCTAACTCCCTCTTAAATATAGCCAATGAACTGGCCTCAACTACCTTCTGTGGCAGAGAATTCCACAGACTCACCACTCTCTGTGTGAAGAAATGTTTTCTCATCTCGGTCCTAAAAGACTTCCCCCTTATCCTTAAGGTGTGACCCCTGGTTCTGAACTTCCCCAACATCGGGAACAATCTTCCCGCATCTAGCCTCTCCAACCCCTTAAGAATTTTATATGTTTCTATAAGATCCCCCGCAGTCTTCTAAATTCCAGCGAGTACAAGCCCAGTCTATCCAGTCTTTCCTCATATGAAAGTCCCGCCATCCCAGGGATCAATCTGGTGAACCTTCTCTGTACTCCCTCTAAGGCTAGAATGTCTTTCCTCAGATTAGGAGACCAAAACTGCACACAATACTCCAGGTGCGGACCATCTCACTCCCATGTTCCAAACTCCCTGCCCTCCTACAACCTTTGCCACTGCCCTGCCCGGTTCCACCGTTAATGGCCATGCCTTCACCTGCCCAGCGACCAGACGCTGAAATATCACAAGGTCATCAGTTCCAGGTGCAGAATTAGGCCATTCGGCCCATCAAGTCGAACGGCTGGTCTATCTCCCCCTCCTAACCCCATTCTCCTGCCTTCTCCCCATAACCCCTGACACCCGTACTAATCAAGAATCTATCTATCTATCTGTACTTTTTAAAAAAATCCTATCCTACTTAAAACCATATTCTACTTAAGTTGCCCTCTTCCTGACCTGCAGATCCTCTATATGTAAGAAGGAACTGCAGGTGCTGGTTTAGACCGAAGATAGACACAAAAAGCTGGAGTAACTCAGCGGGACAGGCAGCATTTCTGGAGAGAAGGAATGGGTGACGTTTTGGGTCGAGACCCTTCTTCAGACTTCAGTCTCGACCCGAAACGTCACCCATTCCTTCTCTCCAGAGATGCTGCCTGTCCCGCTGAGTTACTCCAACTTTTTGTGTTTCTATCTGCAGATCCTCCACTTCCTTAGATGGTTTAGGAGTTTCGGCATGTACCCAACAACTCTCACCAACTTGATCTAAAGATGCGCCGTAGAAAGCATTTTACCGGGATAAGTCACTGCATGTTTTGGGAACAGCTCCGTCCAAGACCGCAAGACATTGCAGAGAGTTTTAGAGGTAGCCCGGGCCATCGCACAAACCAACCTCCCTTCCATCTCCACTTCAGGCTGCCTCAGCAAGGCCGCCAGTATATTCAAGGGCCACTCACTCCCTCTTCTCCCCTAACCCATTAAGCAAGAGGTACAGTAGTTTGAAAATGCACATCTCCAGATTCGGGGCAGTTTATTCCCATCTGTTATCAGGCAACTGAGCCATCTTCTCATCAGCTGGAGAGCGGTCCTGACCTCCCATCTACCTCATTTGAGACCTTCAAACTGTTGTTAATCGTACTTTATTAGACATTATCTCGAACTGAACGTTATACCCTTTATCGTGCGTCTGTACAATGTGACGCACGATTGCAATCATGTATTGTCTTTTCGCTGACTGGATGGCACGTAACGAAGCTTTCCATTGTACCTCAGTAAACCTGACAATAATAAGCGAAACCAAGCTAAACGAATGGGGCGGCACGGTGGCGCAGCGGCAGAGTTGCTGCCTTACAGCGCTTGCAGCGCCAGAGATCCGGGTTCGATCCCGACACTCGGGTGCTTGTCTGTACGGAGTTTGTACGTTCTCCCCGTGACCTGCGTGGGTTTTCTCCGAGATCATCGGTTGCCTCCCACACTCCAAAGACGTACAGGTATGGCTCGGCAAATTGGCTGGGTAAATGTAAAAATCATCCCTAGTGTGTTAATATGCGGGAATCGGTGGCCGATTAGGAAAAGGGGAGATGCAACGAGACCTGGGTGTCGTGGTACACCAGTCATTGAAAGTAGGCATGCAGGTGCAGCAGGCAGTGAAGAAAGCGAATGGTATGTTGGCATTCATAGCGAGGGGATTTGAGTATAGGAGCAGGGAGGTTCTGCTGCAGTTGTACAGGGCATTGGTGAGACCACACCTGGAGTATTGCGTACAGTTTTGGTCTCCTAATCTGAGGAAAGACATTCTTGCCATAGAGGGAGTACAGAGAAGGTTCACCAGATTGATCCCTGGGAAGGCAGGACTTTCATATGAAGAAAGACTGGATAGACTCGGCTTGTACTCGCTGGAATTTAGAAGATTGAGGGGGGATCTTATAGAAACGTACAAAACTTAAGGGGTTGGACAGGCTAGATGCAGGAAGATTGTTCCCGATGTTGGGGAAGTCCAGAACAAGAGGTCACAGTTTAAGGATAAGGGGGAAGTCTTTTTAGGACCAAGATGAGAAAAGAAAATTCACACAGAGTGGTGAATCTGTGGAATTCTCTGCCACAGAGGGTAGTTGAGGCCAGTTCATTGGCTATATTTAAGAGGGAGTTAGATGTGGCCCTTGTGGCTAAAGGGATCAGGGGGTATGGAGAGAAGGCAGGTACAGGATACTGAGTTAGATGATCAGCCATGATCATATTGAATGGCGGTGCAGGCTCGAAGGGCCGAATGGCCTACTCCTGCACCTATTTTCTATGTTTCTATCGCTGGTCGGCGCGGACTCGGTAGGCCGAAGGGGCTGATTCCGCGCAGTATCTCTAGACTAAACTTAACTAAACTAAGCAAAATAGATCCCCAGAAATCTCAGTGCGGTGACATAATGATCTCCCCAGGATTACTTACGGCTCTTGCCGCTAGGGTGATGACCATGCCAGTCATGAAGGTGAAGTAGTAGCCGGGGTAAACTCCGTGCCAGACTGCCGACAGAAGGAACGTCATCAGCGTGGGGCAGAAAGCACACCGGTCGTAGCAGACCCTGACGGAAAGCATCGGCAATATTTACTAACACATTGGCACAACTGGCCTTCATCAGCCAGAGTAAACATAGAAACAAATAGGTGCAGGAGGAGGCCATTCGGCCCTTCGAGCCAGCACCGCCATTCAATGTGATCATGGCTGATCATCCACAATCAGTAACCCGTGCCTGCCTTCTCCCCATATCCCTTGATTCCACTAGCCCCAAGAGCTCCATCGAGCTCTCTTTTAAATTCATCCAGTGAATTGGCCTCCACTGCCTTCTGCGGCAGAGAATTCCACAAATTCACAACTCCCAGATTTAAATCTCTGTTTCAAATGGCCTCCCCATAATTCTTAGACTGTGGCCCCTGGTTCTGGACTCCCCCAACTTTGGACAGAAGCTGTTACTTTCTATCTTTATATTCTTGGCCAGCTTACCCTCATAATTCATCTTTTGTATTGCCCTTTTTGTTACCTTCTGTTGTCCTTTGAAAGTTTCCCAAATCCTCTGACTTCCCGCTACTCTTTGCTGTGTTATACACTTTATCTTTTAGTTTTATTCCATCCCTAACTTCCCTTGTCAGCCACAGTTGCCTCTTACTCCCCTTAGAATCTTGCTTCCTCTTTGGAATGAAATGATCCTGCATCTTCGGGATTATGCCCAGAAATTCCTGCCATTGCTGTTCCACCATCGTTCCTGCCAGGATCCTTTTCCAGTCGACCTTGGCCAGCTCCTCTCTCATGCCTTTATAGTCCCCTTTGTTCAACTGCAACACTGACACTTCTGATTTAACCTTCTCCCTCTCAAATTTCAGATTAAAACTTATCATATTAGTACTGAGTATAGAAGTTGGGAGTTCATGTTGCAGTTATATAAGATGTCGGTGAGGCCGCATCTAGAGAATTGTGTTCAGTACTGTGCATCCATGTTATAGAGAAGATGTCAAGCTGGAAAGGGCACAGAAAAGGTTCACAAGGATGTTGCCAGGACTCGAGGGTCCGAGCAATAGGGAGAGGTTGAGCATGCATAGACTCTACTCCTTGGAGAGCAGGAAGATGAGGGGTGATCTTATAGAGGTGTATAAAATCATGAGAGGAATAGATCGGGTAGATGCACAACGAAGGTATTTATTCACAAAATGCTGGAGTAACTCAGCAGGTCAGGCAGCATCTCAGGAGAGAAGGAATGGGTGACGTTTCGGGTCGAGACCCTTCTTCAGACTGATGTCAGGGGGGCGGGACAAAGGAAGGATATAGGTGGAGACAGGAAGATAGAGGGAGAACTGGGAAGGGGGAGGGGAAGAGAGGGACAGAGGAACCATCTAAAGTTGGAGAAGTCAATGTTGTCTCTTGTCCGGAGGAGGGGAATCGAGGACTGGAGGACATAGGTTTAAGGTGACGGGGAAAAGATTTAATTGGAATCTGAGGGGTAACTTTTTCACACAAAGGGTGGTGGGTGTGTGGAACGAGCTGCCAGAGGAGGTAGTTGAGGCAGGGACTATTGCAACATTTTTAAGATAGAATTAGACAGGTACATGGATAGGACAGGTTTAGAGGGATATGGGCCAAACGCAGGCAGGTGGCACTAGTGTGGATGGGACATGTAGGTCGTTGTGGGCTGATGGGCCTGTTTCCACATTGTATAACTCTATAACACCAGGCATCAAGTGTGCTCATATATCCAACTCCATAGAATTAAAACATTGTACAATGGGAGAGGAGGCCACCGAGGCTATTGTCTATCGAGGTCTATGGGTTGGAAGATCTAACCAGGTGGGATGTCTCCTCTTTTTCCCCTTAGCTGCCCTATATTCTCAGTGTATTTGTTCAATTCCCTTCGGCATGCTACGATGGAGGTTGCAAGATGTTCCACGTGACTCCTATTCGCTATGTTAAATAAACACACCCATTTACCCCCCCCCCCCCCCCCCCCCCCACACTTTGGACTATATACACCTCAGACATGACCTGAAGTTGCCCAAGATCTGAAGATCAGAACAACTTACTCCTTGAGCCACACAGCTGTCTGCATGTTCCAATTGTCAATAAACATCTTCATGCTTGTTGCAAACTGAAAAAATAAAAGTAACAATAAATGGCCAGCAGAGAATAAGTGGGCCAAATGGCCAGCTTCAATGACCTTGTGGTAATGGAATGTGTGTGTGGGGTCCTATGCATAGATGGTTTGTGTTTACAGATGCAAATGTTTGTGAAAGGGTGTGTATGTGTATTATGTGTGAGAGAGAGTACGTGTGTGTGTGTGTGCGAGTGTGTGTGGGTGTGTGAGAGTGTGTGCGTGCGAGAGTGCAAGTATGTGTGAGAGTGCGTATGTGTGTGTGAGAGTGCGTGTGTATGTGAGAGAGTGCATGTGTGTGTGAGTGAGTGTGTATGTGAGAGAGTGAGTGTGTGTGTGTGAGAGTGCCTGTGTGTGTGTGTGTGTGTGTGCGTGTGAGTGAGTGAGTGTTGCGGGAGAGTGTGTATGTGTATGTGTGTCGCATGCATGTGTGCGCGTGCATGTGTGTGTGTGTGTGTGCGCGTGTGCGTGTAGGTTAATTGGCTTTGGTAAAAATTGTATATTAGGAGAGTGCTAGTGTGCGGGGATCACTGGTCGTGTGGGCTGAAGGGCCTGTTTCCATGGGTATCTCTAAACTAAACCAAACTAAAGGTGTCTTTTCTCAGATGAAACATTAAACCAAAGCCGTAGCTGTCCTAAGCTTTAGTTTTAGTGTGTGTGTGTGTGTGTGTGTGTGTGTGTGTGTGTGTGTGCGCGCGCTGTGTGTGTGTGTGTGTGTGTGTGCGCGCGCGCGCTGTGTGTCTGTGTGTGTGTGTGTGTGTGTGTGTGTGTGTGTGTGTGTGTGTGTGTGTGTGTGTGTGTGTGTGTGTGTGTGTGTGTGTGTGTGTGTGCGTGTGTACATATAAACACGTTTTCCTACTTCGATCTTGTCGATGTTGAGGTTGGAGGCGAGATCCCAGCGAGGTCGGCCATGGCGGTCGTACCCGTTGAATCCAAACCCAGCAGCATTATTGACGGCATCAGCTGCAGACAAAACACATCCATTCGCATCCAGAGCCACTCGCTGTGATCCACATGCCACAAGCTGAAGTCACCAACACCACACTCACAATACAACAGCAAGCAAAACTATTCCTCACAAGACACAGTGACCATAGATCATGGCTCAGTCAGTCTTTGTTCCAACATAGCACAGAAAACCCTCGTTATAATCAACCATTGATGTTCATTGTCCACTATAACCGAGTGTAATGCATGGCATTCCATGTGTACCCAACAATAACATTTAGGCTGGGCAAGAACTTCACTGACAGAGGCACTGCTGTAGAGTTGCTGCCTCACAGAGACACAGACCCAGTTTCGATCCTGACTAGGGGTGCTGTCTTTACAGAGTTTGTACGTTCTCCTTGTGACTGCGTTGGTTTTCTCCGCGTGCTCCGGTTTCTTCCCACATCCAAAAGACATAGAAACATAGAAACGTGGAAATTAAGTGCAGGAGTAGGCCATTTGGCTCTTCAAGCCAGCACCGCCATTCAATTTGATCATGGCTGATCATCCCAAAATTAGTACCCCGTTCCGGCTTTCTCCCCTTGATTCCCTTAGCCCTAAGAGCTAAACCTAACTCTCTCTTGAAAACATCCAGTGAATTGGCCTCCACTGCCTTCTGAGGCAGATAATTCCACAGATTCACAACTCTCTGGATGAAAAAGTTTTTTCTCATCTCAGTCTTAAATGGCCTGCCCCTTATTCTTAAACTGTGACCCCTGGTTCTGGAATCCCCCAACATCGGGAACATTTTACCTGCATCTAGCCTGCCCAATCCTCTAAGAATTATATATGTTTCTATAAGATCCCCTCTCATCCTTCTAAATTCCAGCGAATACAAGCCCAGTCGACCCATTCTTTCATCATAGGTCAGTCCCGCCATCCCAGGCAGGTTTGTAGGTTAATTGGCTTTGGTAAAAATTGTATATTGTCCCTGGTGTGTGTAGGAGAGTGCTAGTATGTGGGGATCACTGGTCGTGTGGGCTGAAGGGCCTGTTTCCATGGGTATCTCTAAACTAAACTAAACTAAAGGTGTCTTTTCTCAGATGAAACATTAAACCAAAGCCATAGCTGTCCTAAGCTTTAGTTTTAGTTTTTAAATTTTAGAGAAACAACGTGAAATACAGGCCCTACGGCCAACAGAGCCCACGCCGACCAGCGATCCCCGCACACTAACACTATCCTACACGCTAGGGACAATTTACATTGACACCAAGTCAATTAGCCGACAAACCTGCACGTCTCCGGAGTGTGGGAGGAAGCCGACGATCTCAGAGAAAACCCACGCAGGTCACGGGGAGAACGTACACACTCCGCACAGGCAGCGGCCGTAGTCAGGATCGAACCCGGGTCCCTGGAGCTGTGAGGCAGCGGCCCTACCCGCTGCATCACCGTGCTGCTGCAAAGCAATCGAGCAACACAGGCGTTGACGGCAGCTGGCACGGGCAAGGAAGAGGCCGGAGATGGCCTTGGCATCCAGGCCTGGCAGTAGCTGGGGAGGTGGTGTGGGCCTGCAGTAGTGTTAGCAGACCAGCCTGGCAGTGAAGTGCAGTCAGTCTATCCACTGTCACCAAACTCCGTTATATTCTCGATTAGAATGGGTGTCAAGTATTATGGGGAGAGGGCCGGAAAATGGGATTCGGAGGCAGAGATCGGCCATGATTGAATGGCGGAGTGCACTCGATTGGACGAATGGCCTAATACTACTCCTATAACTTGTGAATACTTGTGAATAAAGAGGTCCATAAACAGGAGGGTATACTGTACTGATGTTGAACCAAAGCTCCTGATTTCCATCTCCGATGAAGTTTCATCAAAACTCTGTGCAATCGTGACATATTTAATCTCCTTTCCACGTCCCTGTCCTGTAGGGGTTGCCAACTATCTCACTCCCAAATAAGGGACAAGGTGACGTCACCGCCCCATGCCCCACATGACCTCACCCAGCCAGCGGTCACATGATCCCGCTCCACCAAGGAGCAACCTCCGTTAGGCGGTGCCCGGGCCTATGGGCCTACACTGTCCAGGCCTACACTGTCCGGACCTACAGCGTCCAGACCTACAGTGTCCGGGCCTACAGCGTCCGGGCCTACAGCATCCGGGCCTACAGTGTCCGGGCCTACAGCGTCCAGGCCTACAGCGTCCTGGCCTATAGCGTCCGGGCCTACAGCGTCCGGGCCTACAGCGTCCGGGCCTACAGCGTCCGGACCTACAATGTCCGGGCCTACAGCGTCCGGACCTACAATGTCCGGGCCTACAGCGTTCGGGCCTACAGCGTCCGAGCCTACAGCGTCCGGGCCTACAGCGTCCGGGCCTACAGAACCCCCCCGGGCCTAATACAGGACAAGGGCATTCCCATAAGGGACAAACCAAATTAGCCCAAAATACGGGATGTCCCGGCTAATACGGGACAGTTGGCAACCCTATCATCCTGTGATAAAGGTTGCTACTGTTGTGACCACTTTGTTGTATCACAAGGACTACTTTGTTTGCCTGTGTAGTAACATGTATATAAGAGAATGAGGTGATTCGGTGGTCACTCTGGTTCCAGGTGGCCGTGGAATAAACAGCCTGGATTTAAGCTCCAGCCTTTAAACCTTTTAAACACGTGTACTTGTGGTCCGTCCAGAGTCATAACAAAGGTATAACAGATACCGGACCACGAAGTACAACAGCTACCACCTAAAACTTTGAAATTCTATCTTTGTAACCGGTCCATTTTTCTGATTTCTGAGTTTAAAGCTTAAATTTACATAACATAGAAGTTCTCTTACCAATGGTCCAGGCAAAATAATACTTTGGTCTGTGGGCCATGAGGGACGTGTAGAGATAGAGAAGGCGCATGGGCAGCGAGCTTCTCGTGATGAAGTCGTCGTCATTGTTGTAGGCGATGAGAAACCGCTCGTTCAGGGACAGGTGCACAACCACACACACACTGCAGATTAGCATCTTCCACGCCACAGCTCGCTGCAGGAACAATCATGTCACAAGCATGTCACACGTAGAAGGGATCGCACAGGCCAGATGCAGGAGCAATGTTCCCGGTGTTTGTGGGGAGTCCAGAACCAGGGGTCACACAGTTTAAGAATAAGGGGTAGTTGGCCATTTAGGCCTGAGATGAGGAAAAACGTTTCCACCCAAAGAGTTGTGGATCTGTGGAATTCTCTGCCACAGGAAGGCAGTGGAGGCCAATTATCATATCATATCATATCATATATATACAGCGCGGAAACAGGCCCTTTCGGCCCACCAAGTCCGCGCCGCCCAGCGATCCCCGCACATTAACACTATCCTACACACACTAGGGACAATTTTTTACATTTACCCAGTCAAATTAACCTACATACCCGTACGTCTTTGGAGTGTGGGAGGAAACCGAAGATCTCGGAGAAAACCCACGCACAATTCACTGAATGTTTTCAAGAGAGAGTTAGATATAGCTCTTAGGTCTAACAGAATCGAGGGATATGGGGAGAAAGCAGGAATGGGGTACAGATTTTGGATGATCAGCCATGATCATATTGAATGGAGGTGCTGGCTCGAAGGGCCGAATGGCCTACTCCTGCACCTATTTTCAATGTTTCTATGTTTCACCTCGGGTCAATGGACAGATCTCGCAGCAACAGGTGACCTGCTGCCAACTCTGTACTGCTCCTTGTGCACCGACTCTGACCTCATCTACTGTATCCCTTGTTCAAGGTGTGGACTCTTGCACATCGGCAAGACCAAACGTAGACTGGGCGATCGTTTCGGTGAACGCCTTGGCTCAGTCCGCTTGGGCCTACCTGATCTCCCGGTTGCTAAACATTTGAACTCCCCCTCCCACTCCCACACCGACCTCTCTGTCCTGGGCCTCCTCCACTGTCAGAGTGAGGCCCAAGGCAAATTGGTGGAACAGCACCTGGTATTTTGCTTGGGCAGCTTATACCCCAGTGGTTGAATATTGACATCTGTAACTTCATGTAGCCCTTACATCTCCTCTCTGTCTGTCAGTCCCCCACCCTGGTCATTGTTAATGTGTTGTCCTGACTCATTTTCACTTCGCCCACAGCAAACAATGGTCTGTTTCCTTTATCGTTGTTACTTCTTTTTTGCATACCTTTCATTCGTTTGTTTCGTATCTCTCTACATCACACCTATCATCGATATCTCTCATTTCCCTTTCCCCTGGCACACAGTCTGAAGAAGGGCCTCCACCCGAAACGTCACCCATTCCTTCTCTCCAGAGATGCTGCCTGACCCGCGCGGGCTGAGTTACTCCAGCTTTTTGTGTCCATCTTCAGCATCAATCCAAACCCCCGGCTCCTCAAGTACTGGTCCTTCCACTTATCAGATATTACAGGTCCAGCACCGATTGTCCGCCACCCTTGCTTCCAGAGCCTTGCCCGGTTATCCTTCTAGCCAGACCTACAGAGGTCAGGTAACAATAATTCAACAACACACCACTGACCTGCTAATCACATCCCTCCCTGTGTCTCTAAAGCACCATGGACTGCATGGACCTAAATAAAAAACAAATATTAACCCTTTCGGGATGGAGGTATGCATCCCAAACACGCGATGGACTAGTCTGGCGGTCATGGGAATTTTGGAATTTTGTCCGGGTTAAAGGACCATCAGTTGCCGGAGAAATTGGTGGTGTATCTGTATTTCCTTACGACTTAGGAGGTGGCAATTTTGGGTCAGTGAGTCTATATAAAGCAATCCTCCACTAATTTACATTGTAACCCCCCCCCCCACCCACCCCATCCCCAACTGCCTTCCCCCCCCCCCCCCGCCCCCCCGATTCCACCACTCTCTTGCACACTAGGGGCAATTTATGGTCAATTACCCTACCATGTTTTTCGGATTGTGGGAGAAAGCTGGAGCATCATGGGAAACCCATAGATGTCACTGGGAGAACGTGCAAACTCCTCACAGACAGCACCGGAGGTCAGATTGTACTACCCTGGTCGATGGCCTCTGTAAATTGCCCCCAGTGTGTGGGGAGTGGATGCAAAAGTGGGGATAACATAGAACGAGGGTGAACAGGTGATCGACGGTCTCGGTGGACTCAGAATCGCCTGTTTCCACGCTGTATCTTTCAATCAATGAACCAACTCAATAAACTTTCAGAAAAGGACACAATGTGCTGGAGTAACTCCGCAGGCCAGACAGTGTTCTGCAAGACATCGGAGAGGTGACGTTTGGGATCGTGACCCTGCTTCAGACTTGTGTGTAAACCAGCATCCTCATTTCCTTGTTTGGACAATAAACGATCAGGTCTCTCCTGTAATTGACATCACTCCTCAACGCACCACTCTCTGGCCACGCTCCCGTTTCACTCCTGCCATCGGGAAGAAGGTACATGATCCCGGAAGCTGTAACGTCCAGGGTCAGGAAAAGCTTCTTCCCTTCGGCCGTCAGGCTGTTGAACTCTACGAACTCCGACTAAACCCTGAACTGCAAACTGTCTTGATTGCACTGGGGACATGCCATGGGAGGCATTGTATTTATATTTTGAACTTCTTTTTGTTGTTGGTTATGGTTTCTACTGAGTACTGTGTTTACATATCTGCTGTGCTGCTGCAGGTAAGAATTGAATTGTGCTGTTTTGGGACAGATGCCAATAAAACACACTTGGCTCTTGTTCACAAAATGCTGGAGTAACTCAGCAGGTCAGGCAGCATCTTGGGAGAGAAGGAATGGGTGACGTTTCAGGTCGAGACCCTTCTTCTGAAGAAGAAGGGTCTCGACCCGAAACGTCACCCATTCCTTCTCTCCTGAGATGCTGCCTGACCTGCTGAGTTACTCCAGAAGAAGGGTCTCGACCCGAAACGTCACCCATTCCTTCTCTCCCGAGATGCTGCCTGACCTGCTGAGTTACTCCAGCATTTTGTGAATAAATACCTTCGATTTGTACCAGCACCTGCAGTTATCTTCTTATACACTTGGCTCTTGGCTGTGTTACAAGGGTGTAGTGAGCAAACCTGGCCACAAAGTGGAGCTATCCGCACAGCAAACCAAGAAGCTGCACTGGCCTCACCTGCAATGCGCCTGAAACAAGAAAGAGGGGTCTCGACCCCAAACGTCACCCATTCCTTCTGTGCAGAGATGCTGCCTGACCCGCTGAGTTACTCCAGCATTTTGTGTCCATCATCGGTGTAAGTCAGCATCTGCAGTTCCCTCTTACACAATAAAGAGGCACAACTTCCAAAGACGTACAGGTTTGCAGGTTAATTGGCTTGGGTTTGTACGCTTGGTAAATTGTCAAGTCAAGTCAAGTCAATTTTATTTGTATAGCACATTTAAAAACAACCCTTGTTGACCAAAGTGCTGTATATCTGATTAGGTACTAAGGAAAAAAATGAAACATACAGTAGCACACAAACAGTTCACAGCGCCTCCTCAATGAGCCTCAAACGCTAGGGAGTAGAAATAGGTTTTGAGCCTGGACTTAAAGGAGTCGATGGAGGGGGCAGTTCTGATGGGGAGAGGGATGCTGTTCCACAGTCTAGGAGCTGCAACCGCAAAAGCGCGGTCACCCCTGAGCTTAAGCCTAGACCGCGGGATAGTGAGTAGCCCCAAGTCGGCCGACCTGAGGGACCTGGAGTTAGAGAGGTGGGTTAGAAGATTTTTGATGTGGGGGGGGGGAATGTCCATTTAGGGCTTTATACGTGAATAGGAGTCACGTGAATAGAATTGTGTTTCGAGTGTGTGTAGGCTTGTGTTCATGTGTGGGGATCGCTGGTCGGTACGGACTCGGTGGGCCGAAGGGCCTGTTTCCGCGCTCTATCTCTAAACTAAACTTTCTGAACACCACAGTCTTTGTGCAAAACCAATAGAGATGAGATACTTGTGAACAACCTGCTGCTTTGTTCCACCTATTCCGACTGGGCCAGCTGTGATTTGGGAACACTGATTCTCAAAGTGGTAGCCGTGATCCTGGGGGTGGGTCACAGCTTCTCATAAACTGGGTGCTGTCTGCACGCCATCAGTTGCCCACAGGATGGGCAGCATATCATCGCTGGCCTGCATGCCATGAACCATTTAGTTCAAGTGTGTTGGCTGAAAACAAATCTCCAAACCACTGAGGAACCCCCAAGCCCCCAGTGTGCCCCCACTGACGACCAGCAGGATTTCCAGTGACGGATACAGAACACGCGACTGCAGATTCACAAGGTCATAAGTGATAGGAGCACAATTAGGCCATTCGGCCCATCAAGACTACTCCGCCATTCAATCATGGCTGATCTATCTCTCCCTCCTAAACCCTTTCTCCGCCCCATAACCACGACACCCCTACTCATCAAGAATCGACCTCCGCCTGAAAAATGTCCGTTGACTTGTCCTCCACTGCCGTCTGTGGCAAAGAATTCCACAGATTCACCGCCCTCTGACAAAAGACATTCCTCCTCATCTCCTTCCTCCTTTAATTCTGAGGCTGTGCCCTCTGGTCCTAGACTCTCCCACCAATGGAAACATCCTCTCTACATCCACTCTATCCAGGCCTTTCACTGTTCAGTAAGTTTCAATGAGGATTCCCCCTCATCCTTCTAAACTCCTACTCCAAACTAAACTGTTCTAAACTAAACTGCTGAAAATCTGAAACAAAAGCAGAATGCTGAAAATATTCAGGTCAGGCGACAGACATTATTGATGCGAAAATCACTACCCCAAAGTGATAACTCTTTTTTATTTTTATTCTTATTGTTTATTTTTTTTTAAATTAATTTAATTAATTACAGTGCATATAACTACAACAGTAAACCCCATCCCTCCCCTTCCCTACATAATCATGAAATCAAACAAACAAAAACAAACAAATAAATAAATTAAAAAATATATTTTTTAAACATAACAAAGTGTTAACTCTGACTGTTTCTCCAGACTTGCTGCCAAGTTTAGATTTAGATTTTGGATTTTTTAGATTTAGAGATACAGCGCAGAAACAGGCCCTTCGGCCCACCGGGTCCGCGCCGCCCAGCGATCCCCACACATTGACACTATCCTACACACACTAGGGACAATTTTTTTAACATTTGCCCAGCCAATTAACCTACATATCTGGTATTTATTCACAAAGTGCTGGAGTAACTCAGCAGGTCAGGCAGCATCTCCCGAGATGCTGCCTGACCTGCTGAGTTAATCCAGCACTTTGTGAATAAATACCTTTGATTTGTACCAGCATCTGCAGTTATTTTCTTATATTATTTAACCTACATATCTGTACGTCTTTGGAGTGTGGGAGGAAACCGAAGATCTCGGAGAAAACCCACGTAGGTCACGGGGAGAACGTACAAACTCCATACAGACGGCGCCCGTAGTCGGGATCGAACCTGAGTCTCCGGCGCTGCATTCGCTGTAAGGCAGCAACTCTACCGCTGCGCCACCGTGCCGAGTTCTTGTTTAAATAATTTCTGGTGGCCAGAGGAAGCTTCAAGGCCCCAGGCCATCCTACCTTGGGAATATTATGGTATACAGGGATATGGATCATGTACTGGAAGGAACGGCAGATGCTGGTTTAAAACGAAGATAGACACAAAATGCCGAAGTTACTTAGCGGGACAGGCAGCTTCTCTGGAGAGAAGGAACGGATAACAGGCAGATAAGATCAGCTTAACATAGCATCATGTTTGGCACAAACATTCCTGCATTGTAATGATCCATGTTCTATGTTCAATGTAGAATCATAGTCATACAGCATCGAAACTGGCCCTTCGGCCCAACTTGCCCAAACCGGCCAACATGTCCCAGCTACACTAGTCCCACCTGCTTGCGTTTGGCCCACATCGCTCCAAACCTGTTATATCCATGTACCTGCCTGTTTCTTAAACGCTGCCTCAACTACCTCTTCTGGCAGCACGTTCCATACACCCACCACCCTTTGTGTGAAAAGGTTACCCCTTCAGACTCCTATTGAATATTTTCCCCTTCACTTTAAACCCATGTCCTCTGGTCCTCGATTCCTCTACTCTGGGCAAGAGACTCTGTGCATCGGCCCAATCTGTTCCTCTCATTCCTTAATGCATCCTGATTTATTTGCACCACCATCCTGTAGTCAGGATCGAACCCAGGTCTCTGGCGCTGTAAGGCAGCAAGTCCAACGCTGCTCCACAGTGCCAACCTCCTTCTCACCCTTTAGCGAGTCTGTTGAATATCTGTAACCAAATTTCTAGGCAGTGATGTCAAGACCTCTCTTCTTTCAACTAAATAATGCCGCCAAACTGCATTTATCTGGCACCTTAACGTGGTGAATCATCCAACGGAGTCTCAACAAACAAAAATGCAGAACCGAGTCTCACACTGATATGGTTTAGCTTAGTTTAGTTTAGCTTAGTTTAGTTTAGCGATAAAGCATAGAAACAAGCCCTTCGTCCCACCGAGTCCGAGCCGGCCAACTACACACTTACTTTGTCCCGCCCCCTCCCCTGACATCAGTCTGAAGAAGCATCTCGACCCGAAACGTCACCCATTCCTTTTCTCCTGAGATGCTGCCTGACCTGCTGAGTTACTCCAGCATTCTGTGTCTACCTTCAATTTGAGCTAGCATCTGCAGTGGTTTTCCTGCACTAGTTCTATGTTATCCCGGTTTCACATCCTACACACCCGGGGCAATTTACAGAAGCCAATTAACCTACAAACCGCAAGCCCTTGGAAAGTGGGAGGAGACCGGGCAACGCAGAGGGACCCCACGTGGTCACAGGGAGAACGGACAAACTCCTTACAGATGATGAAAAGGGTGGGGAAGAGGTAGGTTTGCAGGGAGCGACTTGGAAAAGACAGGGTTGGAGAGGTGAATTAGTTGAGGGGGGGGGGGGGATTCCATATGTTAGAACTTCAAGCAACTGAAGGTTAGAGTCATAGAGTCATAGAGTCCTACAGCACAGAAAGAGGCCCTTCGGCCCATCGTGTCCGTGCCGCCCGTTACCAAACACAGTCTAATTTTAATCCCATTTTCCCGCATTTGGACCGTAGCCCTGAATGTTGTAGCATTTCAAGTGCCCATTCAAATGCCTCTTAAACGTTGTGAGTGTTCCCGCCTCCACCACCACCCCAGGCAGTGAGTTCCAGACTCCGACCACCCTCTGGGTGAAAAAGTTCTTTCTCACATCCCCCCGAAACCTCCCTCCCCTTACCCTGTATCTATGTCCCCTCGTTGTTGAACCTTCCACCAGTGGAAGAAGTTCCCCGCCATCTACCTTATCTATGCCCCTCATGATCTTGTACACCTCAATCATGTCCCCTCTCAGCCTTCTCAGCTCCAGGGAAAACAACCCCAGTCTGTTCAGTCTCTCCTCATGGTTGGGCCATCAATTGTGTTGGAAGGAACTGCAGATGCTGGTTTACACCGAGGACAGGCAGCATCTCTGGACAGAAGGAACGGGTGACGTTTCGGGTCTAGACCCCGCTTCAGATGTGTCTTCCTTCCCTCTGACTCTCAGTCTGAAGTGGTGGCTGTGATGGTCATTAATGGTCGGGAATGTACGAAAGGCCAGAAATGGATATACACCAAGTTGTTGAAGGGTTGTAATGGTGGAGTTCATACATTTGGGATGGATGTATTGAAATTATGATCATTCCTAATAGACATATTAAATATATTTAAGGTGAGAGTGGAAAGATTTAATAGGAACTTGAGGGGCAATTGTTTATTCACACAGAGGTTGGTGGATATATTGAATGCTTAGTTTATTGTCACGTGAACCGAGCGAGGTACAGTGAAAAACGTTTGCTGCGTGCCGCCCAGCCAGCGGAAAGACAATATATGATTACAATCTGATTTTTACAGGGCATCACATTTTGAAACAGGAATGAGCAGACAGAGGAGGTAGTTGAGGGAGAAACTAGAACAACATTTTAAAGACATTTGGACAGGAACGTGGATATGAAAGGTTTGGAGGGATATGGGTCAAGCGCGGGTAGACGGGGCGAGTGTACATGTTGTACATTAGTAGTGCATGTTGGTCGGCATGGCCAGCTTGGGCCAAATGGCCTGTTTCCATGCTGTAAGACTATTGCTCTGAATAGAACTGCTGAAATCAAAGCGTTCGGTTCCAGTTGCGTGTGGAGTACGCGATTTAGTCACCAAAGAAAAAGTCTTTCCCAAACCTCCCCCACCTAATCAGTGCATCTTCTCCATCACTGAGGTTTTTTTCCAACCGACATTGTGCGCATGGAAGGTGTTTAGCTTAGATTACTTTAGAGATACAGTGCGGAAACAGGCCTTTCGGCCCACCGAGTCCGCGCCGGCCAACGATCCCCGCACATTAACACACACTAGGGACAATTTACGCACATACCAAACCAATTAACGTACAAACCTGTACGCCTTTGGAGTGTGGGAGGAAACCAAAGATCATTGGCAATAGGCCAGTTCATTGGCTATATTTAAGAGGGAGTTAGATGTGGCCCTTGTGGCTAAAGGGATCAGGGGGTATGGAGAGAAGGCAGGTACAGGTTACTGAGCTGGATGTTCAGCCATGATCATATTGAATGGCGGTGCAGGCTCGAAGGGCCGAATGGCCTACTCCTGCACCTATTTTCTATGTTTCTAAGTTTCTATCTCGGAGAAAACCCACGTGGGTCACAGGGAGGACGTGCAAACTCCACACAGACAGCACCCCCTAGTCGAGATACAACCCGGGTCTCTGGCACTGTGAGGACTGTAAGGCAGCAACTCTATTGCTGTACCACCTGTGTGTGTCAAGGAGTTTTTTAAAGAATATTCTTCAAACAAGAATTTGCTAATAACTCACAGACTGGACCTAATCCTCAAGGTCAAATCACATGACCTTCTAACAGACACATGGCCAACATTTTCTTAACAAAGACACAAAACGTACCCAAATTAAATGCAAAATATTATACAACACACAAGTTGTTTTGTGGTTTAATTTTTTAAGCAGTGTTCTGAAGCTGGAAGTTAAATTGCAGGAGACTGTGGGCCAATTCTGGAGCTTTGGTAGTCCTGTCCAAAACCCCCTAATTTCCTACTTTTTTTTTTAGATAAAGTAAAATCAGTTCATGAGCTTACCAGAGGTGAAGGTTCATTCAGAGAGCAGGCTTTCCTCTCCTTTCCATTAGCAAGGGGGATCTGCCCAGCCTCAAGGTTTCTGCCCTCGATGAAGGAGATGTAATCATTGAAAGAGTTCAGAGGCCCTGCAAGGACGCCCATGAAGTTGAGGTTGTAGCTGACATACTCAAGTAGACTTGGTATCCGCCTGAAAGACACAGCTAAAGAGACTCAGACCACAATCCAGTACAATGAGAGCAACCGAGATGTGTAGGAACTGCAGATGCTGGTTTACACAAAAGATGGACACACGATAAAGGGCCTCGACCCGGAACGTTGCCCATTCCGTCTCTCCAGAGATGCTGCCTGTCCCGCTGAGTTACTCCAGCATTTTGAGTCCATGTTCAGTGAGAGCAGTGCTTGGGTACAATGTTGCTTCAGAGTGCTTTAAGAGAAATTAGCTTGTGCATGATCGGTCATGAGGGCAAGCCGGGTCCAAACACATTGACGTTATGACCACAAAAGCCCGCCATCACTTGCACTTCCTCAGGAGACCATTCGGCTTGTCTCTGCAACGACCCGTGCTAATTTCTCTAGATGTACCATTGATGTACCATCACAACTGCCCAGCCCAAAACTGCAGAAATTGCAGAAAATTGTGGACACAGCCCAGTCAATCACACAAACCAATCATCGGGTAGTGAGGTGATAGAGTTGCTGCCTGACACCGCCAGAAACCCGGGTCCGATACAGATTACGGGCGCTGTCTGTACGGGGTTTGTACGTTCTCCCCGTGACCCGCGTGGGTTTTCTCCAGGATCTCCAGTTTCCTCCCACACTCCAAAGACGTGCAGGTTTGTAGATTAACTGGCTTCCAGTGTCCCCAGTGTCCAGATAGAACTAGTGTGCAGGGCGAGGAGTTCTAAACGTCAGGAAATGATAGATAAAGGAATAAAATAAAAAACAGATAGTAAAACAAGTGGAGATTTACTAGTGGAGGAAAGAGGAAAATGGGGTGTTAAATTTGGCAGTAGGAAACATTCTTGTTTTAACTACAAGACAATGTTTAGAGATGTATAAATATGTTTACATATGTGTGTGTGTGTGTGTGTGTGTGCGCGAGTGTATATATATAAAATCAGTACATTGACACAAAATGCTGGAGTAACTCAGCGTAAAAGACAGTGTCTCTGGAGAGAAGGAATAGGTGGCGTTTCGGGTCGAGACCCTTCTTCAGGCCGAGAGTCGGTGGAAAGGGGAACAACAGATATAGACGGTGATGTAGAGAGGTATAGTTAATGAATGAAAGATATACAGTTTCTTCAGTGTCAAAATCTGAAAAGTTATAACAAGAAGAAATTCGGATCCAAATAAATTTCTCCCCAACACACAGTCATGAACTTATTAAATTGCGGACTAGGCTTGAGGGGCCGAACGGTCTACTCCTATTTTCATATTTATTTATATTATTTTCATATTTCATATACAGCGCGGAAACAGGCCTTTTCGGCCCACCAAGTCCGCACCGCCCAGTGATCCCCGCACATTAACACTTTTACATTTACCCAGTCAATTAACCTACATACCTGTACGTCTTTGGAGTGTGGGAGGAAACCGAAGATCTCGGAGAAAACCCACGCAGGTCACGGGGAGAACGTACAAACTCCTTACAGTGCAGCACCCGTAGTCAGGATCGAACCTGAGTCTCCGGCGCTGCATTCGCTGTAAGGCAGCAACTCTACCGCTGCGCCACAGTGACGCCTATGCTCATGTGTTAGTGACTTAACTGAAATTAGTAAAACCTTGAATAATATTGAGACTGAAATTAGGTCTAATTTTATCTGGCATTTATTTTATTGAAAGGTTTAAACTCTTTGGAATGACATCTTTGGTTTTACACACGCAGTAATCTAGCTTTTATACCAGATTTCACACGTTGCAATTTCAAGCCATATCCTCCTGAATATATATCCTGAACTCACCTCAGCGCTAGACGTTTCTGAGAGGGACTCAGTTCTTTATCATCTCGGGCCAGACCTAAACGGAATGAAGGCAAAACAGGTTTGGCAGCATTGAAACACAGTAAATGGTTGCAATGTTTTATCTGGAAATAATACAAAGGATAGAAAAAGGTGCCATCACTCTGGATCGCAGATCAAAACATATTCTGAACACAAGTCGCTGATGCTAGGGAAAGCACGCCAACCAAAGCCAACAGAGATCCCACCAAATTGGACGGGAATTGACAAGGAGACACGAGCGACTTGGATAGAGTGGATGTGGAGAGGATATTTAGTTTGGTTTCGAGATACAGCGCGGAAACAGGCCCTTCGGCTCACCGACCAGCGATCTCCGCACACAAACACGATCCTACACACACTAGGGACAATTTTTACGTTTACACCAAGCCAATTAACCTACAAACCTGTAAGTGTTTGGAGTGTGGGAGGAAACCACCGATCTCGGAGAAAGCCCACGCAGGTCACGGAGAGAATGTACAAACTCCGCACAGACAGCACCCGTAGTCGTGTTCGAACCCGGGTCTCTGGCGCTGCAAGGCAGCAACTCTACCGCTGTGCCACCGTGCCACCTGTTTCCACTAGTGGGAGTGTCTAGGACCAGAGGTCATAGCCTCAGAATTAAAGGACGTTCCTTTAGGAAGGAGATGAGAAGGAATTTATTTAGTCAGAGGGTGGTGAATCTATAGAATTCATTGCCACAAAAGGTTGTGGAGGCCAAGTCAATGGATATTTTTTAAGGCAGAGATAGATAGATTCTTGATTAGTGTGGGTGTCAGGGGTTATGGGGAGAAGGCAGGAAAGTGGGGTTAGGAAGGAGGGATAGTTCAGCCATGATTGAATGGCGTAGTAGACTTGATGGGCCGAATGGCCGAATTCTGCTCCTATCATTTATGACCTAATGACTCGAGTTGTTGGAATCGCGAGCAAAAAGAAGCTGTGGCGGAACTCAACAGGTCAGGAAAGTGATGTGACCCCACTTTAAGTTTCCCTTTTTTTTAAATAAAGGAAAAATTGAATATATTCAGTGCATTTATACCTCAGTTCATCCCAAAGTGCTTTACAGCCAACACACATGGGTTTTGGGCTGGGCAACCATGAAGGCCAGATTGGGCTGTGCAACCATGAAGGCCAGATTGGGCTCAGCAACCATGAAGGCCTGATCTTTTCAGATGATGGAGGACCATACCCCCACTTCTTCTCTGCCACCCAATATATATTTTTTCCTCGTGCATATCCCATTTGAAAGTTAAATAAATCGGCACCTGGCACCCCTTATGCCCATGCCTTCCAGATGATAAACAAGTTATGTCATTAAAACAAAAAGGACACAAGGTGCTGGAGTAACTCAGCAGGACACTCAGGGTGGCCACGGTGGCGCAGCGGTAGAGTTGCTGCCTTACAGCGCTTGCAGCGCCGGAGACCCCGGTTCGATCCCAACTACGGGTGCTGTCTGTACGGAGTTTGTACGTTCTCCCCGTGACCGCGTGGGTCTTCTCCGAGATCTTCGGTTTCCTCCCACACTCCAAAGACGTACGGATTTGTAGGCTAATTGGCTTGGTATAAGTGTAAATTGTCCCGAGTGTGCGTTGGACAGCGTTAGTGTGCGGGGATCGCTGGTCGGCGCGGACTCGGTGGGCTGAAGGGCCTGTTTCAGCGCTGTATCTCCAAACTAAACTGAACTACACCAGACACCAACTCAGCATCTCTGGAGAACATGGCTAGGTGACATTTCGGGTTGGGACCCTTTTTCGGACCTCATAAAAAGCACCGTGTGTGACTTTAGCATTTGCTGGCAACATTTGCAACATTTGCCTGGCAGCAAACTCACCTAAGCCACGTCAGTCATTGTGTGGCCACGTCAGTCAAAGGTCACCGTCAGCATAATTTCCACTCACATAGCTGACCCAACCCAGGGGAACAATGTTTTAATTGGCCGTGTGCATCAGTCACTGAAAGGAAGCATGCAAGTACAGCAGGCAGTGAAGAAAGCCAATGGAATGTTGGCCTTCATAACAAGAGGAGTTCAGTATAGGAGCAAAGAGGTCCTTCTGCAGTTGTACAGGGCCCTAGTGAGACCGCACCTGGAGTACTGTGTGCAGTTTTGGTCTCCAAATTTGAGGAAGGATATTCTTGCTATTGAGGGGGTGCAGGTTAATTCCCGGAATGGCGGGACTGTCATATGTTGAAAGACTGGAGCGACTAGGCTTGTATACACTGGAATTTAGAAGGATGAGAGGAGATCTTATCGAAACGTATAAGATTATTAAGGGGTTTGACATGTTAGAGGCAGGAAACATGTTCCCAATGTTGGGGGGAGTCCAGAACAAGGGGCCACAGTTTAAGAACAAGGGGTAGGCCATTTAGAACTGAGATGAGGAAAAACTTTTTCAGTCAGAGAGTTGTGAATCTGTGGAATTATCTGCCTCAGAAGGCAGTGGAGGCCAATTCTCTGAATGCATTCAAGAGAGAGCTAGATAGAGCTCTTAAGGATAGCGGAGTCAGGGGGTGTGGGGAGAAGGCAGGAACGGGGTACTGATTGAGAATGATCAGCCAAGATCACATTGAATGGCGGTGCTGGCTTGCAGGGCCGAATGGCCTCCTCCTGCACCTATTGTCTATTGTCTATAATTAATTAATGCTGAATGCACATAAACCCTAATTAAAGAGCCAGTAACAAAGTACTGCATCTCTGCAGACCCATGGTTTAATGTGGACACTGCCCATATCAAACTCTGATCATTCCCAACTCCGTAATATAACTTCACATACACCTTTATCTCCACTTTTCAGGACATCAGTGTCCATACACATCATGCTTCATAATATAGTATTCCACAGAGGGCCTATCTTCTCTCCAGTGCGAGCGAGTGAACGATGGTCGGTGTGGGCTCGTGGGCTCAAGGGCCTGGTTTCCATGTTCCACCTCTGAACTAAACCGGTAGAACCGGGCAACCGTTTTAGTTTAGTTTACAGGCGCCACATGGAAACAGGGCCTTGAGCCCACCGAGCCCACCCCGACCATCGATCACCCGTCCGCACTAGTTCTACCGTACATTTTACAGAAGCTGATTAACCTATAAACCTGCACGTCCTTGGAACGTGGGAGGAAACCGGAGCACCCGGAGAAAGCCCCGCGCGGTCACAGCGAGAACGTGCAGACTCCGTGCAGACAGCACCCGAGGTCAGCATCGAACCCGGGTCTCCGACGCTGCTCGGCAGCAACTCCAACTCTGGGCCATTGCATCGCCCCCGGTCTTTGGGATGTGGGAGGAAACCCACGCGGGCACAGAGAGAACGTGCAAGCTCCACATAGACACGCACCCATGGTCAGGATCGGACCCGGGTCTGGCACTGTGGAGGAGCAGCCCGACCAGCAGTGCCACCCTACACAGCTTAGCCTAGCATGGCTCACATCTTTCAGCCAGCACACTGCTGCAAGGGAAGGGGTGAGTTTTGTACAGTGACGTCTGAAATGGCTACTCACTTTGCTAGCTGCTCAGACACACCTCCTGATTACCGCCACAGCCACAGCAGTACCGCTACCAGGACCGCTGAAGGACTGATGAAGCTGAGATGCTGCCGTCTGCACTCCGGCAACACTCTACAGGGTTCAGCAGCCCGGGCACCATTCTCTGTCCTTCCCTGCCGCGCAATGCAACCTATCACGTGAACTCAGCCATTGCCTACAAGTGTCAGAGGGCAGCAGAATGACACACTGCCTCACAGAGACCCAGGTTCATTCCCAACCTCGGCTGCCGTCTCTCTGGAGTCCGCACGTTCTCCCTGCGCGTTTCCGCTCGGTGCTCTGGTTTTCTCCCACTTACAAAGGACGTGGGGGTTTGTAGGTTAACTGGCCCCTGTAAGTTGCCCGCTAATGTGTAGGGAGCGGATGCGAAAGTGGGATAAGAAACATAGATCTAGTGTGAGCAGGTGGTCAGCATGGACTCAGTGGCTCGAAGAGTCTGTTTCCAGGCTGTGTCTTTCAATGTTTCCACTGTCCTCTCATCAGCCAGAGCGAGGTCCTGATCTCCCATCTACCTCACTGGAGATTTTTCAACGATCTTGAATTGGACTTCTACAAGTCTTTTGAATGTGTGGGAGGAAATCGGAGCAGAAACCCACAGAAAACCCACGCGGTCACAGGGAAAAACGTACAAACTCCATACAGACATCACCTGTAGTCAGGATCGAACCCAGGTCTCTGGCGCTGTCAGGCAGCAACCCTAAACGTTTTGCCACCCTAAACGTTATTGGACTTTAATGTTATGCGCTAAATGCTTTATCTGTGCGCTGTGGACAGCTTGACTATATTCATGCAAAGTCTTGTCTCTGGCAGGGTAGCACACAAAACAAAAGCTTTTTAACTGTACCTCAGTGCACGTGACAGTAATAAATTGAACTGAACTTTCCAGGTGAGACAGAGGTTCACCTGCACCTCCTCCAACATCATCTATTGCATCCGCTGCTCCAGATGTCAACTTATTTACATCGGCGAAACCAAGCGCAGGCTCGGCGATCGCTTCGCTGAACACCTGCGCTCGGTCCGCGTTGGCCAAACTGGTCTCCCGGTGGCTGAGCACTTCAACTCCCCCTCCCATTCCCAGTCTGACCTTTCTGTCATGGGCCTCCTCCAGTGCAAAAGTGAGGCCCACCGGAAATTGGAGGAACAGCACCTCATATTTCGCCTGGGCAGCTTGCAGCCCAGTGGTATGAACATCGACTTCTCCAACTTTAGGTAGTTCCTCTGTCCCTCTCTTCCCCTCCCCCTTTCCCAGTTCTCCCTCTATCTTCCTGTCTCCAACTATATCCTTCCTTTGTCCCGCCCCCCTGACATCAGTCTGAAGAAGGGTCTCGACCCGAAACGTCACCCATTCCTTCTCTCCTGGGATGCTGCCTGACCTGCTGATCACTCTCCCTGACCTCAGGAAACACAGGTACAAATAGGTGGAATTGTTCATCTCAGCTCAGTAGCTGCAAGGCTGTTGGTGGGGAGTGTGGACACCTGTCAAAATACCAGCAGCTGCAAGAAATCCATTTAGAGCTTTTCAGTAGTGTCTGCTCTTTTAAATCCCATTAAAATATCACCCTTTCAAAACTCATTACGAGAAGAAAAATCAGAAACATATGACATTGTTCTAAGACAAGGAGATAGCACGTAAAAACTACTGCCTCGATTACTTCAGCCTCCCTTGATTCCAGTTTCCATTTAATCTAGGCTGTCTACCAACTACTGTATGTAACCAGAATAAACAGTTTCTCTGGATTTACTTTAATAATACCCTTCATAATCTTGAACATATTTAATCTATCAATTTGGCAGAGGCCATTTAATGCCTGAACTTGTGTAACCATCGGTGTAATTGTGACTGATCAACAATCCTTTAGGTTTGGCTACGCAGAATTTGTCAATTGCAGTTTCAAAATTAGATCCTCGCCTTGCATCATGGGTGCTTACTGAAGCGAGTTTAAAGCTTCTATTATCCTCCACATGTGGTCTTGAATTCCAACTTCACAAATGAAGCCCTCTCTTTCTAAAGTTTAGGCTATGTCCATTGAGTCCGAAGAAGCGTCACCCATTCCTTCTCTCCAGAGATGCTGCCTGTCCCGCTGAGTTACTCCAGCATCTTGTGACATACTCCCCAATAACTTGATGTGGCTTCTTCCTATCCACAATTCCCTTTAGTGTCTATCTTTAATACCTTGCTGTGTGTTTCTTGTGACCTCACAATTGTGTCAAGTCCTCCCCTCACTCAACACCTTTTGATAATTTCCAACCGAGAACAGCAAAAGACAATTGGCTTTGAAATCATAATATTCACCTCACATATAATGAATGCATCTCCGTTCCGTCTGAGTTCGAAATCAAACTGTGTCTGACAATAGACAATAGGTGCAGGAGGAGGCCGTTCGGCCCTTCGAGCCAGCACCGCCATTCAGTGTGTTCATGGCTGAATGCATTCAAGAGAGAGCTAGATAGAGCTCTTAAGGATAGCGGAGTCAGGGGGTATGGGGAGAAGGCAGGAACGGGGTACTGATTGAGCCATGATCACATTGAATGGCGGTGCTGGCTCGAAGGGCCGAATGGCCTCCTCCTGCACCTACTGTCTATTGTCTATTGTTGTGTCCAGAAAGGATGACAAAGGGCAGCCCAGCTAAAAACCCATTTCACCATCTCTTAATTCATGCCCGAAAGGATACAACACATCAAACGCTCAGTGAAATGCATTTCACCAATCTTTCAGACATTAGGGTCCCAAACTCCTTCACTCGTTTGGTGAAAAGTTACTTCCTCCACTATCCCCACTCACATCCATCAAGCACCTTAAAATTATGCCACTTTATTGCCCTCCCTGCTCAGAGCTAATGGGGCAGCACGGTGGCACGGTGGCACGGTGGCACAGCGGTAGAGTTGCTGCCTTACAGTGCCAGAGACCAGAGTTCGATGCTGACTACAGGTGCTGTCTGTACTGAGTTTGCACTCCCGCCCCATTGACCACGTGGGTTTTCTCCAGGTGCTCTGGTTTCCACCCACACTCCGAAAACATACAGGTTTGTAGTCTGAAGAAGGGTCTCGACCCGAAAAGTCACCTATTCCTTCTATCCGGAGATGCTGCCTGCCTCGCTGAGTTACTCCAGCATTTTGTGTCTATCGCAGGTTTGTAGTTTAATTGGCCTCGGTAAAATTGTAAATTGTCCCTCGTGCGTTGGATAGTGTTAGTGTACGGGGTGATCGCTGGTCGGCGTGGACTCGGTGGGTCGAAGGGCCTGTTTGTGCGCTGTATCTCCAAAGCAAAGACTAAATAAAAGGGATAATTCTTCCTTGTTCAACCTACGCAGGGCCAGAATGATTTTCAATGTTGGATTTGGTGGAAAGTGGAACACACAACGCAGGGAACCCATCAGCAGAAACTAGGAATGAAAATAAGGAAAGGAATACCAGGACGAGTAGATGCAAAGTGGAGGGCGAGATTGTGAGTTGACATTCTCTCTTTTCGTTCACGTTTCTTACCATCATGAAGTTCAAATGCCAACTTTGTCACTTTCTGTGTGATCACCATTAGTGGCCTACAAAAGCAAATGGGGAACAATTCAGGAGATACAATACAACACACAACAAAAGATACAAGTCCCCCTGAGGGAATGGAGACACAAAATGCTGGAGTAACTCAGCGGGTCAGGCAGCATTACGGGAGAGAAGGAATGGATGATGTTTTGGGTGGAGACCCTTCCTCAGACTGAGGAAGGATCTCGACCTGAAGCGTCACCCATTCCTTCTCTCCCGAGATGCTGCCTGACCCGCTGAGTTACACCAGCATTATGTGTCTACCTTCGATTTAGACCAGCATCTGCAGTTTTTTTCCCTACACGGTCCCCAGAGGGAGTTGTTGCACTACTAATACTCCAAAAATACTGGTGAAACCACAGGCGATGATTGGGAACCAAGCTCGGAAAATGTATAGGAGGAGCAAAGGCAACTGCATTAAATGCCATCAATCTGAATAACTTGTCGAACCTCATGCCATTGAGGTCAATAATAATTGTGATTTAAAAACAACCTTCTGCACTGCCATCAAACCTCTTAACCTCACAACATTTATTTAGTTTAGAGATACAGAGATACAGAGCGGAAACAGTCCCTTCGGCCCACCGAGTCCGCGCTGACCAGCGATCTCTGCACACTAACACTATCCTACCCACACAAGGGATTATTTACATTTTTTATACCATGCCAATTAACCTGCAAACCTGTACGTCTTTGGAGTGTGGGAGGAAACCGAAGATCTCGGAGAACGGGGAGAACGTACAAACTCCGTACAGACGGCGCCCGTAGTCAGGATCGGACCCGGGTCCCTGGCGCTGTGAGGCAGCAACTCTACCGCCGTGCCACCATGCCCCTCCACTTCTTGAAAGGCTGGGTTAGTTCCCATCCATTTCCACCTTCATTCACCTGCGACAATTTCTTTTACCATTGCTTATACTCTTTCCACTGTCATGGAGAGAGGACGTTTGAACGGCAGTGGACCAAACGTGGGCAGGTGGGACTGGTGTAGCTGGGACATGTTGGGCAAGTTGGGACGAAGAGCCTGTTTCAAATAGACAATAGACAATAGGTGCAGGAGGAGGCCATTCGGCCCTTCAAGCCAGCACCGCCATTCAATGTGATCATGGCTGATCACTCTCAATCAGTACCCCGTTCCTGCCTTCTCCCCATACCCCCTGACTCTGCTATCCTTAAGAGGTCGATCTAGCTCTCTCTTGAATGCATTCAGAGAATTGGCCTACACTGCCTTCTGAGGCAGAGAATTCCACAGATACACAACTCTCTGACTGAAAAAGTTTTTCCTCATCTCCGTTCTAAATGGCCTACCCCTTATTCTTAAACTGTGGCCCCTTGTTCTGGACTACCCCAACATTGGGAACATGTTTCCTGCCTCTAACGTGTCCAACCCCTTAATAATCTTTTACGTTTCGATAAGATCCCCTCTCATCCTTCTAAATTCCAGTGTATACAAGCCTAGTCGCTCCAGTCTTTCAACATACTGTTTCCACACTGTATCGCTCTATGACGCTATGACTCTGTCAAAAGCGTCTGCATGAGGCAACTCAAGAAGGCAGAATCTAACATCTAAGGTTAAACCACCTACACGTCATGTCACAAACTGCACATGGAACCAACCTGAGATCGACAGTAGCTTCAGATCATTGGCGTGTACTTTTCTAACTTACCCAGAAAAATCCGCAGAGCACTCTTCGCTATCAAGGACGTAGACTCGGATAATCTGACAGATGGTTAGGTAGGTCATTGCTACCAGAAAAGTGTACCTGAAACAATATATCGAACGGTGGGTCAAAGTGAACCAGTGTAGATGTCATTGGTAGGGGCTTCATGTGCCCAACAATAAAACTCAGTCTCATTTTAGTTTAGTTTAGTTTAGAGATACAGCACCGAGACAGGCCCTTCGGCCCACTGAGTCCATGCCGACCAGCGATCCCCGCTCACTGACACTACCCTACACACACTAGGGACATTTTTGTTACATTTATACCAAGCAGCTTTACATACGAACCTGCACGTCTTTGGAGTGTGGGAGGAAACCGAAGATCTCGGAGAAAACCCAAGCAGGACACGGGGAGAACGTACAAACTCCGTACAGACAGCGCCCGTAGTCAGGATCAAACCCGCGTCTCTAGCGCTGTAAGGCAGTAGCTCTACCGCTGCGCCACCGTGCTGCCCGAATCACAGAATAAAAATCAGACTCAGTCTGAAGAAGGGTCCTGACCCGAAACGCCAGATTATTGTTGATGAAATAATATTGATTTCTCTCACTTCAGGTAGCCCCTGGCATTCCCTCTCTCTCTATCCCTCCCCCTCCCTATTCACACCAGCTTCTCGTTTTCACTCAACAAACAGCTAACAATGGCCTGTTTCCTTTATCAACGTTACTTTTTTGTACATCTTTCATTCATTGTTCTTTATCTCTCTACATCATCGTCGAGATCTCTCGTTGCCCTAATCCCTAACCAGTCTGAAGAAGGGTCTCGACCCGAAACGTCACCCATTCATTCTCCCCAAAGAGTGCCTGACCCACTGAGTTACTATGGCATTTTGTGTCTATCTTTGGTTTAAACCAGCATCTGCAGTTCTTTCCTACATGTCACCCATTCATATTCCCCATTGATGCTGCCTGACCTGCTGAGTACTCCAACACTTTGTGTCTTTCCTTGGTAAACCAGCATCTGCAGTTCATTGTTTCTTCTCAGGAGTCCTCAGTACTCAATTTCTATTGAATCAGGTGGCCGGATTGGTTTTATTCAAATGTGTAGGAAAGAACTTGCAGACGCTGGTTTGCGCCGAAAATAGACACAAAATGGTGGAGTAACTCAGCGGGTCAGGTCTGGAGGAAAGGAATGTGTGATTGTTCGGGTTGAGACCTTTCATCAGACTGAGCGTCAGGGGAGAGGGATACTAGAGGTATGGGAAGGTACAGGTGACTCAGGAGAGGTGGAGCCCACAATGCTCCATTGTTGGCTGGGGACGAGATAATTACAAAGGAATACTAACGATGAAATGAGCAAGAGGGCAAACTCTAGTTGCAGTTTGCAGTAGCAGTTCCACACCACTGAGTGTCCCTCTCCCCTTTGTCCAAGGCCAGTTAAGAGACAGCTTATCCAGCCTCTGTTGGCAGAATATTTTATTTAAGGTCACTTAGGGGCCGTGGGCGTCACTGGCATTTACTGCCAACCCCCACTGGCCTTTCATCCATTGGACGTGAGTGAGCTATTTGCCAGCCTGTTTGAAAAGTCCGAGCTAAAAACGTTTAGAGTTCCACCGAGTCCACACCGACTAGCAACCCCCGCACACTAGAGCTATCCGGCACACCGGGGACAATTTACAATCTTTACCAAAGCCAATGAACCTACAAACCTGTACGTCTTTGGAGTGTGGGAGAAAACCAGAGCACCCGGGGAAAACCCGCGCGGTCCCAGCAAGAACGTACCCGGGTGTCTGTAATGGCATGGATTGGAATGGCACTGCAAAGTGGCAACTTTACCGCTGCGCCACCGTGACGCCCTTTTAAGTCACAAAGTGAACCAAGTATTTAACCAAGTATTTCACCAAGATTAAATTACAATGCTTTATTCTTAATTGTTGACTGTGTGTTGTGTTGTTACTTGCGAGCAAAGCACCAAGGGAAATTCCTTGTATGTACACATACTTGGCTAATAAATTTTATTCAATTCAATTCAATTCAATTATTTTGTTCTCTATTTACAAGATATCTTTTGCGTATATAGACAGAGGTTTAAGATGAGCCGAGAAAGCTTTAATAGGAACCAGAGGGATTTCTTTCTCGCACAAAAAGGTGGCGGGTGTACGGAATGAGCTTTGGGAGGAGGTAGTTTAGGCAGGTACTGTTGCAACGTTTAAGAAACATTTAGACAGGTACATGGATAGGACAGGTTTAGAGGGATGTGGGCCAAACCCAGGCAGGTGGGACTGGTGTAGATGGGATGTTGGTCGGTGTGGGCAAGTTGGGCCGAAGGGCTTGTTTCCACGCTGTATGACACTATGACGCTCCTCATAACATAGAGATTAAGCCTTGCACAACAAGAGTGTAGGCCAGCAAAAATATTAAAACGATGAAATATAACCAGAAAAAGCAGAATGATTGGTGTCTCAGACCTCCAGTTGAACTGAGAGCCCCACCCAGATCCTAATCGAGCAGCAAAGTTCTGGAATTTTCCATTTTCAATTCATAGATGGAACATACGAGTAGAAATGCTTTGCAAGTGTCATCATCTGAGAGTGGGCAGGCCGATGTGTTTGCCAAGGGCCAGGGTTAAGACTTGCTGCAGAGGCAAGTCACATCTAGGCCGTTCCCTCGGAAATATCAATGTTTGGAGTAACGCTCACAGGAGACAAAGGATTTCAGTCGCCCCCACAAGATTAGCAAGATTGCTGCCCATTCCCACACACAAGCTGAGATATCGTACGTCAGCTATGACTCAGTGGGTGGCACTCCCATCACTGCTTGTGCGATTTAACTTCATCCCAGAGGCATGAACAGGCGGTGTTGGTATTGAGTGCAGTGTCGGTATAGTGCAGTGTCGGTATTGAGTGCAGTGTCGGTATTGAGTGCAGTGTCGGTATTGAGTGCTGTGTCGGTATTGAGTGCTGTGTCGGTATTGAGTGCAGTGTCGGTATTGAGTGCAGTGTCGGTATTGAGTGCAGTGTCGGTATTGAGTGCAGTGTCGGTATTGAGTGCAGTGTGGGTATTGAGTGCAGTGTGGGTATTGAGTGCAGTGTGGGTATTGAGTGCAGTGTGGGTATTGAGTGCAGTGTCGGTATTGAGTGCAGTGTGGGTATTGAGTGCAGTGTGGGTATTGAGTGCAGTGTGGGTATTGAGTGCAGTGTCGGTATTGAGTGCAGTGTGGGTATTGAGTGCAGTGTGGGTATTGAGTGCAGTGTGGGTATTGAGTGCAGTGTGGGTATTGAGTGCAGTGTGGGTATTGAGTGCAGTGTCGGTATTGAGTGCAGTGTGGGTATTGAGTGCAGTGTGGGTATTGAGTGCAGTGTCGGTATTGAGTGCAGTGTGGGTATTGAGTGCAGTGTCGGTATAGTGCAGTGTCGGTATTGAGTGCAGTGTCGGTATTGAGTGCAGTGTTGGTATTGAGTGCAGTGTCGGTATAGTGCAGTGTCGGTATTGAGTGCAGTGTCGGTATTGAGTGCAGTGTCGGTATTGAGTGCAGTGTCATATTGAGTGCAGGAGTAACTCAGCCAGGCCAGGCAGTATAGGGGCACGGTGGCGCAGCGGTAGAATTACATCGCCAGAGACCCACGTTTGATCCTGACCACGGGTGCCGTCTGCACGGAGTTTTTACGTTCTTCCCGTGTCCGCGTGGGTTTTCTCCGGGTGCTCCGGTTTCCTCCCACACATGCAAGTCCGTAGGTTAATCGGATTCTTTAGTGTGTGGGATAGAACTAGTGTACGGGTGATCGTTGATCGTTGATGGTCTCGGTGGGCTGAAGGGCCTGTGTACATGTGGTATCTTTAAACTAAACTAAAATTAGGTGGATACTATATTTTGCCCTAACAGGTGATGGTTTCGGGTTCGGACACACCTATCCATGTTCTCCACGGATGCTGCCTGATCCCGGAACCGGCCGCGGGATTTTCTCCGCCCGGCGGGGGCTTCAATGTCGGGAGCCCCGACCGCCCCGACGTGGCAACTTCAACAGCCTGACCGCGGGAGAAGACGGCAGGGGAAGGGAAAAGGCATTCTGGCCTTCCATCATAGTGAGGAGGGGACTGGAGGAGACTCACTGTGATGGATGTTTCTTTTTGTTTGGTGTTGGTTTGTGATTGTGCTTATTTTTATTGCTTATTTTTATTGGTCTTATTGTTGGACTGTGGGTAATTTTTCATTTCACTGCGCATTTATGTGTATGTGACAAATAAATTGACTATTGACTGTTGACTATTGAGTTATTTTAGCACTTTGTGTCTTTTATTTGCTAAGCCACCGTCTGCAGTTCCTCGTTTCTACAGGGTTGGCACTGACCATTTGTGCGGATGGCTTTGGGTATAATGTGAAACCCAATGCTTGCAAACCGTCATGGATAGCGATAAATACTTCCAAGGGCAGGGAATGTGGGTCTGACAAACAGCCAGTGTTTCCACCAACATCATTACAAAAAGGTGGTCCGATCATGCATCATTCAACTATTATGTTCTGTCTCTGTGTTCCAACATTGATTTCAGGTAATGCATTATCTACACTGTGTTTTGGATTGCCTTGAGGTTGTGATGGACTATATAATTACAATTCGTTACTTTGCGTGATTTTAAAACCACACCACTCCTCTTTTGCTCCAGGTGAACTTGGCCCTGGTCACGTTCAACCTTGAATAAGCCCGGCACCAAGTGAGGTTAGCTTAGTTTAGTTTACGGATACGGTGCGGAAACAAGCCCTTTCGGCCCACCGGGTCCGCACCGACCAGCGATCCCCACACAATAACACCATGACGTACAAACTCCACTCAGGCAGCACCTGTAGTCAGGATCGAACCCGGGTCTCTGGCGCTGTAATGCATACTGCTGCGCTACCGTGCCGCCCAGATCCATACCTTCGTACTCGCTTTAAGATTCATGCACATCGCCATGGCATTAATTCTTTGTTTTACTTTAAAGTTGGATTCTATTTTCAACCACCGTCAGATTCACCAACACAACTCTGTGCCCGTTGTCAATGTTGTCATCAACGCAATCACCAACAAGCTCCACCAGAACAATCATTACCAACATCACTTACAACAGGTAGCCACAAAATGCTGGAGTAACTCAGCGGGTCAGGCAGCATCTCGGGAGAGAAGGAATGGGTGATGTTTCGGGTCGAGACCCTTCTTCAGTCTGAAGAAGGGTCTCGACCCGAAACGTCACCCATTCCTTCTCTCCCAAGATGCTGCCTGACCCGCTGAGTTACTCCAACATTTTGTGTCTACCTTCGATTTAAACCAGCATCTGCAGTTTTTGTTTCCCATCACTTACCACAGCCTGGATTTAAATGGCGATATAATTATGGGAAAACAAGCATCAAACTGCCGATTGAGACGGTTGAAAGACAAACTAAATGTTAAGCAAAATTTGAGCTTTAAATATGTGGAGAGATAATGTGGTGAAATAATATCGAGTTGTCCTCCAGCAATGGCTGTAAAGAGGGCAGTGGAGATGACATTGTGACATCACGTTGACATTTACAAGGTTCTGGAAGGAAATTATCATAGGAGCAAAATGATAGGAGCAACAAAGGGCGGCACGGTGGCGCAGCGGTAGAATTGCTGCCTTACAGCGAATGCAGCGCCGGAGACTCAGGTTCGATCCTGACTACGGGCGCCGTTTGTACGTTCTCCCCGTGACCTGCGTGGGTTTTCTCCGAGATCTTCGGTTTCCTCCCACACTCCAAAGACGTACAGGGTTGTAGGTTAACTGGCTGGGCAAATGTAAAAATTGTCCCTAGTGGATGTGGAATAGTGTTAATATGCGGGGATCGCTGGGCGGCGCGGACCCGGTGGGCCGAAGGGCCTGTTTCTGCGCTGTATCTCTAAAATCTAAAGAAAATCTACAAATTAGGCCGTTCGGCCTAGTAGTCTGCTTCGCCACTCAGTCACGGCTGATCTACTTACCCTCTCAACCCCATTCTCCTGCCTTCACCCCGTAACCTTCGACGCCCTTACAAATAAAGAACGTATCAATCTCCACTTTAAAAATCCCCAATGACTTGGCCTCCACCACCATCTGTGGCAATGAATTCCACAGATTCACCACCCTCTGACTAAAGAAATTCCTCCTCATCTCCATTCTAAAGTTCTGTCCTTTTATTCTGAGGCTGTGCCCTCTGGTCCTAGACTCTCCCACTACTGGAAACATCTTCTCCACACCCCTTCTATCTAGGCCTTTCATTATTCTTTACATTAGACTTTTGACTTTAGAGATACAGTGCGGAAACAGGCCCTTTGGCCCAACGAGTCCACGCTGACTAGCGATCACCCCGTACACTAGAATTATTATCAATGTACTAAAACTCTCGTTTGTTTGTTTGTTTGTTCCTGAACTACAGCCAAAACGGTACACGATAGCGCGACGATTTTAGACCCACCTTACTCACCGTCGTCCCTTTGGTGCCAATGGAAGAAGTTTCATTGAAATCGGTGTTATATTTTTTAAGTTATTCACATTTTAAAGTTTAAATCTATCTCCTAGGAAGGGAGGGGGAAGAGAGAGGGAAGGAGGGGGGAGGGAGGGAGGGAGGGGGAGGAGGGAGGATAAGGGGAGTTGGAGGGGATGGAGTGGGGGGGAGGGGAAGGGAGGGAGAGGGGGATGGGGTGGAGGAAGGGAGGGAGGGAGAGGGGAGGAGGGAGGGGGTAGGGGGGAGGGAGGGGGGAGGGGAGGAGGGAGGGGGAGGGAGGGGGAGGGGAGGGGGGAGGGTGTGCTACACCAATGCACAAGAGGTTTGGGCCCAACAGGCCCACTTGGTCTAATCCTACACAACAGGGACATTGTGTACAAATCTGTACATCTTTCGAGTGCGGAATGAAACCGTTGCACCCGGGGAAACCCACGATGTCACGGGAAGAACGTACAAACTCCACACAGACAGCACCCGTAGTCAGGATCGGACCCGGGTCTCTGGTTCTGCTGCGCAACTATGCTTCCCCCACCAGGCTTAGTAGCTCTGACGCTAAACTTTAACAGCAAACAGAGAAATTCAAGGGTGAGCTTGCGACATGATCAAATGGTGGCAGTTGCACTACCTTCGAGAATTAAATATTTACTTACTTGTGAATGTTCTTGATGTCTACCATCACCATAACACCGTACAACAGGATTACCTCTCCAAGGAAATAAATAGCATGTCTGAAATCAAAACAAAAAAAATCTTTTAGTACAGGTCACTGATTCTCACTGACTAATAAAATCAACAAAGATAAAGTCTACGATTCTGTAGCACCAAACTAAGCCATTCATCTTATCTAACCTCTGCTAGTGTTAATGTACCAAATGGATCTCCTCCCCACCCCTCTAATCTTTTCAGCCAACAGTCGTTACCAACAGAATTTGCACCCGTTTATAAACTTAGCAGAATATCCTAAAATAAATGATAGCTGCTCAGTAAGCTCTGAAGTCCAGTAATTGTTTCATTCTGCAGTCAGATAAAGAAGTGGCCTACCTCACACATGCAGCAGACGATGGAAGGTTCCTGAACACTTAAACCTGTCTGAGGAAGGGTCTCCATCCGAAACCTCACCCATTCCTTCTCTCCAGAGATGCTGCCTGTCCCGCTGAGTTACTCCAGCTTTTTGTGCCTATCTTAAACTAAACTAGAGCATCTCTGAAGAGATAACATTGCAGGTCAGAGACCTTTGGTGGTAGTGACGTTTTTCATTTTTCTTTTAGCAAGCTTTTGGTCACCTTTCCTCTATTCTCCATATGTGGCTTGGTGGCCAAGCTTTTTTCAATAACACATTCATGAACTACCCAGGAATATTTTACAGTGTTGAAGACACGACAGTAGTATAGCGCATCCAGCTGCTTCTCAGCTTCTGAAAGATCTTGTGCAAGATCAGTTTGGAGGCTTTCCGACTCTCTGTGTTTATAGTTCTTTATTCGTTCCGGAGTGTGGAGGTCACACTTCATATCTGGGGTTTCCAGTAAACTGAATAGTCTGCTTCAGTCCACGTGGGTCCTACCCAGGTCACGAACGCCTGACTTTTGTACAGCCCGTACACATGAACTATTGGGTCGGCACGGTGGCGCAGCGGTAGAGTTGCTGCCTTACAGCGCCGAGTGATCCCGGTTTGATCCTGATTGTGGGTGCTGTCTGTGCGGACTTTGCAAGTTCTCCCTGTGACCGCGTGGGTTTTCTCCGGGTGCTCCAGCTTCCCCTCACATTCCAAAGACGTACAGGTTTGTAGGTTACTTGTAAATTGTCCCTGGTGTGTAGGAATGTACGAGTGCCCCATCTCCATAGGTCCCACCTGCCCGGTTTACCCATATCCCTCGAAACCTTCCATAGAAACATAGAAACATAGAAAATAGGTGCAGGAGTAGGTCATTCGGCCCTTCGAGCCTGCACCGCCATTCAATATGATCATGGCTGATCATCCAGCTCAGTAACCTGTACCTGCCTTCTCTCCATACCCCCTGATCCCTTTAGCCACAAGGGCCACATCTAACTCCCTCTTAAATATAGCAAATGAACTGGCCTCAACTACCTTCTGTGGCAGAGAATTCCACAGACTCACCACTCTCTGTGTGAAGAAATGTTTTCTCATCTTGGTCCTAAAAGACTTCCCCCTTATCCTTAAGGTGTGACCCCTGGTTCTGGACTTCCCCAACATCGGGAACAATCTTCCCGCATCTAGCCTCTCCAACCCCTTAAGAATTCTATATGTTTCTATAAGATCCCCCCTCAGTCTTCTAAATTCCAGCGAGTATAAGCCTAGTCTATCCAGTCTTTCTTCATATGAAAGTCCTGCCATCCCAGGGATCAATCTGGTGAACCTTCTCTGTACTCCCTCTAAGGCAAGAATGTCTTTCCTTCATGGCCATGTAAACGTCGAAATGTCTTTTAATGTCTATTGTCAAGCTGGAAAGGGTACAGAAAAGATTTATAAGGATGTTGCCAGGACCTGAGGGGCCTGAGCTATAGGGAGATGTTGAGTAGGTTGGGACTCTATTCCTTGGAGCGCAGGAGGATGAGGATTATACATCTTATTGAGGTGTATAAAATCATGAGAGGAATAGATCGAGTAGATGCACAGAGTTTCTTGCCCAGAGTAGGTGAATCGAGGACCAGAGGATATACAGTAGGTTTAAAGTGAAAGGGAAAAGGTTTTTATAGGAATCTGAGGGGTAACTTTTTCACACAAAGGTATGCAACAAGCTGCCAGAAGAGGTAGTTGAGGCTGGGACTACCCCAATATAGAAGAAAGTTAGACAGGTACATCTATAAGGCAGGTTTGGTGGGATATGGACCAAATGTGGGCAGGTGGGATTAGGGCAGCTGGGACATGTTGGCCGGTGTGGGAAAGTTGGGCCGAAGGGCCTGTTTCCTCACTCTATGACTCTAAGACTCTATCCCTTATCATCTTAAATCTGTGTCCTCTGATTCTCAATTCCCCTACACTGGGTTAAAGACTGTGCATCTACACTGTTCCAAGTTACAGATTTTTGGGGTTATGAACTGTTCTCTGGAATGCAATCCAGTCATTTCTTGGGGAGGACTCCAGACTTTCGTATCAAGACTTTCCTTGAATCAAACAACAACCAATAAAAGAATATCTGCCAAAAAAACTTAGCAAAACGGAAGCCCCTCCATCTGATTCACATTAACAATGAAATCATTCAGCCGATCTAAAAATAACGTTGGGAGCTGACTCAATTGGTGCTGGACCCATGCCTGGTCTGTCTGTTCAATCTAAGGAACTAGGATTAGTATTTCTGTGACACTTTTTCATAATTTCAGAAGTCCAGAGGGTTTGTACAGCCAGTTAAAGTGATTTTGAAGTGCAATAAAGTTAACTCTGTGTGCATTTAGCAAAGCTACACAAACCAGCAAGCAATTTTTGACCACTCTCTCCATCTGTTCTAATGCTGTGGCCAAGATACCATTGAGAATTTCAGGGAATTTTTCATCCATCTGATTGAGCAAACAAGGTCTCAGTTTATTTTTTCTAATACAAAAGATAACCCAGAAGAAGATAACTGTGCAACACTCGAGAAAGACACAAAATGCTGGAGTAACTCAGCGGGACAGGCAGCAACTCTGGAGAGAAGGAATGGGTGACATTTCGGGTCGAGACCCTTCTTCGGACTGAGAGTCAGGGGAGAGGGAGACATAGAGATATGGAAGGGTAAGGTGTGAAAACAACAAATCAAAGGGGAGGTTGCTAAAAAGGAAACGTAGAATGGTACGTAGTTGGCTGAGGACGACGAGGCACACAATCAGTAATATTTATTCCGGAGGAGAGTGGAACTAGTCAGAGAGCTCGAATGGGGGAGGGACGTAGAGAGAGAGAGAGAGAGAGAGAGAGAAAGAGAGAGAGAGAGAGAGAGAGAGAGAGAGCAAGGGTTACTTGAAGTTAGAGAAATCATTATTCTTACCGCTGGGGTGTAAGCTGCCCAAGCAAAATATGAGGTGCTGTTCCTCCAATTTGCGTCGGGCCTCACTCTGACAGTGGAGGAGGCCCAGGACAGAAAGGTCAGTGTGGGAATGGGAAGGGGAGTTGAAGTGTTTAGCAACTGGGAGATCAGGTAGGCCTAGGCAGACTGAGAGGTCCTTCATGCGAGAGTTAGATATAGCTCTTCGGGCTAATGAAATCAACGGATATGGGGAGAAAGCAGGAACGGGGGGGGGGGTACTGATTTTGGATGATCGGCCATGATCATATTGAATGGCGGTGCTGGCTCGAAGGGGCCGAACGGCCTACTCCTGAACCTATTTTCTATGTTTCTATGTTTCAACGTTGTGGAGGGGACATTAGTTTAAAATGTCATACTCCAATCTCTGGAGTAGTACTGAAATAATCGTTGGACTCCAAATTGAGAATGTAACCCATTGAGTGATGCCTGACACTTGATAAAACAGGAGAAACCATGTCCTGTGTTGAATGGTGTAGTGAAATCGGTTCATCAACTGATTAATTATTAAGGGATTGGACACGTTAGAGGCAGGAAACATGTTCCCAATGTTGGGGGAGTCCAGAACCAGGGCCCACAGTTTAAGAATAAGGGGTAGGCCATTTAGAACGGAGATGAGGAAAAACTTTTTCAGTCAGAGAGTTGTGAATCTGTGGAATTCTTTGCCTCAGAAGGCAGTGGAGGCCAATTCTCTGAATGCATTCAAGAGAGAGCTAGATAGAGCTCTTAAGGATAGCGGAGTCAGGGGGTATGGGGAGAAGGCAGGAACGGGGTACTGATTGAGAATGATCAGCCATGAACACATTGAATGGCGGTGCTGGCTCGAAGGGCCGAATGGCCTTCTCCTGCACCTATTGTCTATTGTCTATTGTCTATTGACCAGTGCGAATGTCTCAACACATAACAAGGGCATAATCATGAAAGATTTTACTTAGCTGCTCACTTCATTAAGAAAGCAAATGTTTTGATCAAAAAAAGGTAGACCCAAAATGCTGGAGTAACTCAGTGGGACAGGCAGCATCTCTGGAGAGAAGGAATGGGTGACGTTTCGGGTCGAGACCCATCTTCAGACTGATCAGTCTGAAGATGGGTCTCCTTCCCCGAATTTAGACACCATGGTAGGAGTAGATGGCCTTAGCTTGTGCTAACATATGGAGACGGCACTGACTTACAATATGTTGGAAGGATCTGGAGATGCTGCTTCTAGTTTCCCTCTGCCTGGACTCTCAATCTGAAGAAGGGTCTCGTCCCGAATCGTCAGCCATTCCTTCCCTCCAGAGATCCTGCCTGTCCCGCTGAGTTACTCCAGCATTTTGTGTCTATCTTGACTGACTTACGTTTTCTGTTCAGTTTTGGTTTATTGTCACGTGTACCGAGGTACAGTGAAAAGCTTTTGTTGCAGGCTAACCAGTCAGCAGAAAGAGAAAACATGATTACAATCGATCCATTTACAGTGTGTAGATGCATGATAAGGGAATAACGTATAAGGGAGTAAAGCAAGGTAAAGCCAGCAAAGTCCGATCAATGATAGTCCGAGCATCATCATAGAGGTAGATAGTAGTTCAGCACTGCTCTCTGTTTTTTTCATTTTTAGAGATACAGCGCGGAAACAGGCCTTTTCGGCCCACCGGGACCACGCCGACCAGCGATCCCCGCACATTAACACAATCCTATACCCTCTAGGGACAATTTTTACATTTACCAAGCCAATTAACCTACAAACCTGCACGTCTTTGGAGTGTGGGAGGAAACCGAAGATCTCGGAGAAAACCCACGCAGGTCACGGGGAGAGCGTACAAACTCCGCACAGACAGCGCCCGTAGTCAGGATCGAACCGGCGCTGCATTCGCTGTAAGGCAGCAATTCTACCGCTGCGCCACCGTGCGGCCCTTGATTATTGTAGGATGATTGCGTTGCCTGACAACAGCTGGGAAGAAACTGTCCCTGAATCTGGAGGTGTGTGTTTTCACACTGCTATGCCTTTTGCCTGATGGGAGAGGGGGGAAGAGGGAGTGGCCGGGGTGCGGACTGGTCCTTGATTATGCTGCGGGCCTTGTTGGGGGCAGCGTGAGGTGTGGATGGAGTCTGGGTTTGTTGCTGTTGATTTGCTGGCAAGCACTCAGCTGATCCCATGTGGCAATGCCCCAGTGACACAGCATGGTCTTGCCCAATATACTCGGTCACTGCGGGCGAGCTCCAACAAGCTGCACCCCAAGTACCGAGGCACATTTCTGAATGCTCGCAAAGTCTTGGTCAAAGGGCTTGAAATGCTTCTGAAAGTCCCCGAAGCACAGAAACATTCAAGGACCATTCAAAATCAATGAAACAACAAAGTTAAATCATTTTAAAACATGCAAAGTATTTTTAAGGAGGTAAAATCTTTGACACAAACACAAGTGATGTGAAATTGCTTGGCCATTCCCCTTCTAACTCGTGACAATTCCTCTCCATTCTACTGATTGGGTCTGTTTGCTGTGCTAATATGCATTCTCATCTGCTCCAGTTCAGTGGAGGTCCGTCCAGCTCAAGTTTACGGCCTTCCTGACAGTGTAAATACCACAGGTTCAGTATGGAAGTGTCAGCTTTTTCCAGTGCTCCAACTAAATGTTGATCCCAACATCTTTTGTTGTTCACGAAATCAAGACTGTTAACTTTGTGGCAACTGCACATCTGGGTAGAGGAGGACAGAGAGACAGAGAGACAGAGAGAGAGAGAGAGAGACAGAGAGAGAGACAGAGAGACAGAGAGAGAGAGAGAGACAGGGAGAGACAGAGAGAGAGAGAGAGAGGACAGGGAGAGACAGAAGAGACAGAGAGACAGAGAGACAGAGAGACAGAGAGACAGGGAGAGAGAGAGAGACAGAGAGACAGAGAGAGACAGAGAGAGAGAGACAGAGAGACAGGGAGAGACAGAGAGACAGAGAGAGACAGAGAGACAGAGAGACAGAGAGACAGAGAGACAGAGAGACAGGGAGAGAGAGAGAGACAGAGAGACAGGGAGAGAGAGAGAGACAGAGAGACAGGAGAGAGAGAGAGACAGAGAGAGAGAGAGAGACAGAGAGACCAGAGACAGAGAGACAGAGAGAGAGAGACAGAGAGAGAGAGAGAGACAGAGAGAGAGAGAGAGAGAGAGAGAGAGACAGGGAGAGAGAGAGAGACAGAGAGACAGAGAGGGAGTGAGGGGAGGGAGAAAGAGGGAGAGAGGGGGAGAGAGGGGGAGGGAGGGGGGAGGGAGGGGGGGAGGGGAGGGAGGGGGAGGGAGGGGGAGGGAGGGGGAGAGAGGGGGAGAGAGGGGGAGAGAGGGGAGAGAGGGGGAGAGGGAGAGGGAGGAGAGGAGGGAGAGGGAGGGAGAGGGAGAGGGAGAGGGAGAGGGAGAGGGAGAGGGGAGAGGGGAGAGGGAGAGGGAAGGAGAGGAGAGAGAGAGAGAGGAGAGAGAGAGAGAGAGAGAGAGAGAGAGAGAGAGATGAGAGAGAGAGAGAGAGAGAGAGAGAGAGAGAGAGAGGGAGAGGAGAAAGAGGAGAAAGAGGGAGAAAGAGGGAGAAAGATAAGGTAAAAGATATAACTATATCTATAAGAGAGAAAGATCCGAGGCCCGAGATCCGAGATCCGAGATCCGAGATCCAACGCCCGAGGCTGGTACACCGAACCCGAGATCCGAGGCTGGTGGAACGAACCCGAGGCCCGAATCCAAGAAACCTGCACGACCAGACTTACTTAATTTTCACCCCAAAATAGCCGCATCTAGGATGAACCCACTGAAAACCCCACCTAAAGTGGGACACAGTGTGAAACACCAAAACTCGGAGAAATAATCACAACAACAAAAAATAATGATCATTATAATGAATCTTTTTTTTTCTTCTTCTTTTTCTTTAAAATAAATATATATATCATATATATATAATAAACAGATAAATAGGTAAATAGATAAATAGATAGATAAACAAATAAATAAATAGACAAGCAGATAAATTAAAGATAAATAGATAATTAAATAATTAAATAAATAGACGGAGGTGCCGCAGACAGATCAGATCACCACAACATGCAGAGCAAAGAGCTGGGAATAGAATATCCGCCTAATTGCAAAAAGCGTACGCGCAAAAAGACAAACATAAGGAGAAAATTCTCCAGGAAAACCCAGAGGTCCTCTACGTTGATTACGTCCAACATCAAGGGAGTAGGAAGAAGAATAACGTAATATTCTTCACTAACTACATCCATTCATGGAGAGACACTTATAATTGACTTCAGAAAAACCAGTGCAGAATACGACCCACTCTACATCAATGGGGTCTGTGTGGAAAGGGTACCCGCTTTCAGGTTCCTGGGTACGCACGTCGCAGAGGATCTTACCTGGTCTACCAACACCATCACCACAGTGAAGAAGGCACAGCAGAGACTTCCACTTCCTGAGGATCCTCAGGAAAACCAACCTGCAGGAGAAGCTCATGATGTCCTTCTATCGCTGCTCCATCGAGAGTGTGCTGGCATACTGTATAACACATGGTATGCCAGCTGCTCAGAAAAGGACAGGAAGGCCCTTCAGAGGGTCATCTACGACGGCCCCAGAAGATCATCGGCTGCTCACCTGCCCTCCCTGGAGCAACCTGTTCAGCCTACGCTGCCTCAGTAGAGCAGGCAAAATAATAAAAGATCCATCCCACCCCCGGCCACCGTCTGTTTGTTCATCTGCCCCTCTGGTCGACGTTTTCAGGTCGATCAAATCCCGAACAAACAGACTTAAGAACAGTTTTTACC